>NW_015175476.1:72924-82015 GCF_001447785.1 Gekko japonicus
CCCTTCCCCCAGGGGTTCAAACATCCAGTCTTCGACTTCCCGTCGGTACATCCCAGACACGGCCGGTCTCTCTGGTTCGGGGTAAAGTCCTTTGTCAAACAGACTCTCCCGAAGTCCACTGCCTCGGCGGGAGTAAACTTCTCTGGTGCCTTTGGCATTATACAAAGTCCAATCATCCTGTGCCTGTACCGTCCGCGGGCCCCAGCGCGAAGGTGTTGGAGCCGGCCAAGACAGGTACGCAGGTAACCGGGGAATCGCTCCCCCCACCGCACCCGACGTAGGTATGGTGGTCATGGTGATCAATGATGTGGAGGGTGTGGGGACCGATCCCGTGTCCCCCTCCGTTGTAGGTAGGGTTCCCTCTGCCCCGCTCATGACCACGTCAGATTCGGGACGATAGGAAGGTAGAGAGTTCTAACAATATGTTGGATCCCCAAGCATCGAGAATAAATCCACGTTTTCAAGAAAAGCAAAATTTATTTCAAAGCGTTGGAAAGACACTCAAACACGTTCTTTGTTAGAACTGACTACAAATGGTTAGAGCAAGCATGATAAAGGGATTTGAAACAGGTACAGAACCAATGGGTCACTTTCCCGCTGGCGGGTGAACGGAAACGGTTTCGCGCTCATTCCCTGAGAACCAGGCTATCTCCAGACATAACACAGGTGCAGTTCCCAGGCTCTAAAAGCAACAAGCTGGCAGTGAAGCGAACTCCCCCAATACATCCTCCAGTTATTTGGCTTATGCAGTACAGCAGAGTAAAATAATAGCGCACAAGCAAGGGGGGGGGGTAGCAACTGTACAAAGGTACCAGCAACACAGAACACCATGGCAGCTTGCTGACACATTGATGAGATTAGCCAGGTGCTGGATGGCTCTACTGGAGCTGACAGAATGAGTTTGATGACCACTGATGGTCCTGCCAAGGCAGGTTGAATAGGTTCCCAGGTTTACACAAAAGGTGGGAAATGGGTCCTTGATCAGTGTCAGGAAGGATTGTTAATATTTTGAATGTTTGATTGGTTTATCTAGGTATCTTGAGGGATGGGGCAAGAAGGACAGTTGTTTTAGACAAATGAGTATAGGAGTCACACATGATGTTCTGGAGACAGAAGGGCTATTCGCCAGATGGCCACTGAATAGCTTTTAGAAATGTAGATACTGTACCTGGTAGAACTCAGTGCTGTTTCATATGCATACTTTGCTGGGTGGAGGGGGAAGGCTGGAGATTACTTTGAGGGCTGCCTTTGCAACCTGAAAATGGAGACCCTTTTCTAGAGCTTTTGGCTAGCTCTGTGGTCCAGGTCAAAAGTGCCTTCCTTTGCCTGACTTTGTGGGTCTCTAGTTCAGGTCAGAAGTGGGGTGCCCCACTGTTGGGGCTACCTGAGAGTAAGGCAGCACCTCTGGGCTACACTTCCTCTACATAGGGAACCTAGAATTATTTGATGGTTACTATCCAAATACTAACTAGGGCCAGCCCTGTTTAGCTTCTGTGTTAATTGAATATTCTGAATCTATTATATAAGGAGAAAATTAATGATGATTTTTGCCATGTTTGACTTTTCCTCTGTATTGATTTCTTAGGTGAATGGTAACCCAAAGCATGAGTTTACTTCATTAATGTGTAAAGTCGTTTATATTCCTCTTCTGCTGTAGTTCCACAACATTAACACTAGTTGGTGCTCCACCCAAACAGAAGAAAGTAAAACTTTATGAGAGGTCAGTAGATTCCCTGGCAAAGGAACTGTCTTCCTAAAAATCTGTGCACTGTTCATATGCTATGTGATACATTGCAAACTATTATTTGGTGCTTGTCTAAAGGGTTTTTGTTTCTTTGTTTTTGGCTTTTTCGGTGTGTGTGTGTGCACATATTTTTGACTTAATATTATGATCCTTTGAAGGGAAACTAAGTACCATATTTATTAAATATACATTGAGAGGCAGATCCCCTATCTCTTTAAGACCTGCAAAGCAAGGTAATGTTAGTAAGCAGTTGCAGTTTGTGGATACTGCAGTAGAGAAAGGAGAAGTCACATCTATGTAACTTCCACTTTCTTCATAACACTTAGAGAGCAATTCATTCCCTGGGGAATGGACTGACTTAAAAAAAACTATGTTGCATGGACTCTGTTTAATTTGCATACCTCATAGATAAATGTCTGCCTAATAAGGACCCACTACATTGCATCTGATGAAGTTGGCTTGAGTCGTTTGAAACTTATGCTGGAATAAAAAATGTTGTTACTTGCTAAGGGACTGCTAGATTCCTGTTTTATTTTGCTGTTACAGACTCAAATCAGTACCCTTCTAGAATTATATAGCCATGATTAGAAAATATGTCTGTGTTAGAAGTGAAATCAGAAGGTTGGTTTCATGTTTTTTTAAAGAGTTGAAACCAGAAGATATTTTGAGGAATAACTGGGATCCCAGTTTTAAACATGCAGTGTGATGTAATGTTCCTTTAATAGCAACAGTCTCCCAGCACAGGTGTCAAGTATTTATTAACTGTGGTGTTTTACTGGCAGCTTGTAGGCTAGTCCTGATTTTTTGTTTAGCTTTCTTTGTGGAGGCGTCTCGAGATGTTAATTAACGAAACTGGTTGCCCTGTTGGATGCTTGGATGTTACTTGAGCATTCTCTACACCATCATCAGAAACGCTATCTCCCGCATTACACACTCTTCCCTGAGCTGGCCCCTTATCTGCCTAGCCGTTCATGACGCAAGCCTCTTGGGGCATGGGGCCATGACCCCCAATGACATCACTGTATGCCATTTTTTAAAACAGCAAGCACTGGAATAGTGTTTTCCTTTGAGTGGGAAAAGGTAGTCCACTGTTGTCAATGGTACGAGCAGAATAACAACTACAACAAAGGGACCTCTGCTTCCCAGGTTACCCAGACAAGCAAATCAGTGCATAAGTGCCAGGAAGTGCCTTCGAACATGTCATTTGCTGTGTTAGGCCTGTCAATTTCCCCCTCCCTTTAAACAACAACAACAACTTTACTAGTTCATGGTAGACAAGAGTGCCCTGACCTGGATAGCCCAGGTAAGCCCGTACAAGTACTTGGATGGGAGACCTCCTTGGAATACCGGGAATCAGGAGGTGGGGGCAGGCTTTATTCAGCCACCTTTCAGAATATCTTCCAGGCCCCTAGTAGAGGTCAGTCAGTAGAAATTGCCATGACTTCCAGGTGCACATACAGTCAGTCACCAGAGGTCTTCATGTATTCCAGGTACACCTGGGCCGGATTTAGACTTGCTGGGGCCCTAAAATATAAAAAACCCAGAGGCCCCCTACTGTTTTAAATTACATCAGCTGGTCTCAGAATATATACGCCTTTTTAACATTTGAAAAAATATTGGCTTTTAATTTTTATTTTAAAAAATAACAAACGATGTGTTTACAAAATCACAGAAATAATTCCATAATTAAAGGGTTTTAAAATGACAAATAAGGCTCATAAAACAGAACATTTTAAATTAAAATAGGAAAATAAAAGTAAATGCTAGAAAATAAAAGATTACAAACATTTTCTAAACAATGATTTAAAAATAATTAAAAATTATTTAGGTATTAAAGATAAAAAATTAATTAATATGTTTTTGAGAGGGAAAAAAACTTCCTGAACAAGATCTCTTCTGTGCAATCAGCCAGAATTTATCAATCAACTCTACAACATGTCTTGACCCCAAGATTGCCCCCCACTAAAGAAGGCCCCAATCCCAAGGTCGAAACCCGCAGTAGATCCAATTAATAAATACCGGCTGACCGCCCAAAAAATATCCCGTTCAAAAGGTCTTCCTCCCTCTCAAAAACGTAAAACTATATTAAAACCCCCATTCAAAAATTTAGGGCGATTTTTATATTTCTTTTGATATATTTGAGCTTGTCTTAATAACTTCTTGTGGGAACATTCTGAATTTCATAAAAATCAGTTGACAATTTATTTTGAAAATAAGCCCTCCCCATTCAAAAATATAGGGCTATTTTTGGATTTCTTTTGATATATTTGAGTTTGTCTTAGTGACTTGTGTGAACATTTTGAATTTCATAAAAATCAATTGACAATATTCATCTAATTTGAAAATGAACCCCATTCAAAAATATAACTGTCTTTTTGAATTAATTTTAATAGATTTGAGTTCATTTTTAAAAGTTATGAAAACATTTTGAATTTCATAAAAATTGCTGATAAAGAGACCGCAAGAGGGGGTCCAGGGGGTGGCCCCCTGGCTAGGCTCTGGGAGAGTGCCCTGGCCTTGGGCACTCAGCGTCAATTTGCTGTGGCGACCTCAGCAGGATATAATGACTCAGAGTCCACCATTTTCTCCAGGGGAACTGATCTCTGCTACCTGAAGACCAGTTGTAATTTTGAGTGATCTTCAGCCCTCACCTGCAGGTTGGCAACAATTGTTACCCAGGAGGAAATGGCTGGTTTGGAGGGTGGAGTCTATGGCATTGTACCTATCTGAGGTCCAACCCCTCCTCAAACCTCACCCTCTCCAGGTTCCTGATGCCTTGCCAAGGCATTGATAGAGGGCTCCCAAAAAGAGAAAGAAATTGAAAAAAGGGATAGAAAGAAATGGGGGAAAGGGAAACAAAGAAAGAAAGGAAGGGAAGAAAGGAAAGGGAAAGAAAATGAAAGCCTCTGTGCATGTTTGTTTTCCCCCAAGTTCCAAATCCCCCCCCCAGCACTGCAGTTAAAAAGGAGCTTGAAGGCTTACACTGTAATGTTTCCCTTTGGCTGTGGGTTCCCAGGCTAGAGTACTCACTGAGCCACCTGTTCTCAGGTCCATTCAGCATATACAAAATGAAACTGAAACTAGAGCTCCATCCAACAGGACCACGGAAAATACAAAAAAAGAGAGATGCATTCAGAGCTACACATGGTGCTATTGCAACATATAGTCTGTGTTGGGCTGCCCTTTGAAGATAACCAGGATACATTCAAAATGAGCAACACTTTGAAGGTGCTGTTATAAATGAAATAAAATAAAGATTTCTGTTCAGATACTCTTTAAAAGGACAATGAAAGAAGTTGCTTGAGATCAATTATTAAATGCCTGATTGTAAGACCAAAATAACAGGAAACTAAAAAGAGGAACAAAGGCTCTGCTGCAGCTAGCATGTTCAAGACTGCTCAGTCTCCCGGGAAAGGGGAAGTTTCGTTAAGCAGGAATATTTCACAAAAGCAGAAGTGGCATGCGGCAGAACTATTTCACATAGATTATCTTTTTAACTCTAAAACTTATACTAAGCTTGCCTGCTTGCTGTGTATTGAAATTAAGAGTGTATTGCTAGACAACTGTCATAAGAACATAAGAACATAAGAGATGCCAATGTTGGATCAGGCCAAAGGCCCATCCAGCCCAACATTCTGTATCACACAGTGGCCAGAAATACCAGGTGCCATCTGGAGGTCCACCAGTGGGGCCAGGACAATTAGAAGCCCTCCCACTGTTGAACCCCCCCCAAGCACCAAGAAGACGGAGCATCACTTGCCCCACTGGCTACAATCAGCAATCTGGGTGACAAGAAAAGCACCTAAGATACCTGGCTATCCAGTGGAATGATTAACAGTTGGGCAGTTGAAACATAAAAATAGGCAGAAGCTTTGCAAAGGAACTATTGTGTTTAATCTTGCATATTTTTATATATTCTTAGTTTATATGCTTTTATTTTCTTAAATGCATGAAGGTTGACCAACCTAAGAAATAAGGAACTTGACATTTCGACTCTGAGAAACAAAGTCTGTCGCAGAGATGATGGCCCAAGACAGGCCTGATGAAATGGGACATCTTGCGGTCTGAAAGTCCAGATTTACGAGAAGACAAGTCCATTCTTTACAAGAAGACCATCCCTTTACGAGAATATCTGTGTCTCAAGATATTTGCGGTGGGCTATTGTGGGTTATGAAGAAAAGGTTAGGAAAGAATAAGGAATGTTAATAACATGTTTGGCATAAAGGAATTATGCCCTTTTTGGGAAAGTAGTGGGCTTGTCTAATAAAAAACAGAAGTGATTAGGCGATCATGATTGGAAGTTGTAACTCCTGACTCTCAGTTCTGGGAGGCGGAGAGGGTGTTTCTTATTTTTTTACTACGCCGGGACAGGATAAATATCTGCTACAGAACCCCATTCGGTGTGTTCTCCCAGTGCTCATTGGGCGATGGGAGACACCCGGCCTGCAAGCTGTATATAAATAAAACCTGCTTAACTGAAGGAAAGTCTGTCTCTGTAAATTACTTATTGGTAAGAGAGAATTTCATTTACGACAGTGCCTTTGTTTCAGGAAGTATACCTGGCCTCTTTATGGTGGTAGCACACATCCCATGGCATACCCCCCTCAGAGGTGAAGACAGCCTTCTCTGGTGAGGTTTCACAAGCTATAAATGGCAATCCTATTTAAACAAGCTTCTGGTTGAACTTCTGAGTTAGGAATTGTTTGTGCTGATGTGTTCATTTCAAAAAAACTTAGCGGAGTCAGCTCTGTGTAGAAAAGTTCCACATTAAAAAGATGCCAAAGCAACAAGTCTCCTCCTTAAGTCTGTCATTTAGAGATCAGTAACGTGACTCAGACACTGGAGCTCACTTACAATTTCAATGGGAAAACACATATTTTAAAATGATATTATGTATTATGCTCAGGAAGAACAAAAGACTGACTTTTGATGGTCACGCTTATGTTCTGCATTGTGTATATGCATCGGTTTCTTTTCAGATTTAGTTACCATTCCTCGCTGCCCTGTGTTTCTCCAGTAAATCAGATAAACAGGTTTTTTTTAAAAAAGTTACCGCTCTGGGCAGAAAGTCTAATATAATACAACGGGATGCAAGAGGTGGCAAGATTGCAAAGTGCAGGTGTTTGGACTATTGTAATCATCTAAACCAGATGCTACGGAGATTATGCACCTGCTTCCTCTTCTTTACAGCTCTGGAGAACATAGCTCAGTAGTGGCTCCAGGACACAGCTCTCCCTTGACTGGGTAAAAGAGAGATTTACAGTGAAAGGTTTACAGATGCTCATGTAAATAACCCCCCCCCAAAAAAAAAACCCCCCTAAACTAGTTCAGATCCCTATGGTACCTGCTGGTAAAGGTAAGGAACTAGTTCTCCACATATTATCAATTTGCTTTTAGGAGCTGGCATTAAAGGCAATCCTACACATGCTCTAGCTCTGTGTACAAGAATCAAACACTATATGCAGATATCACAAAGAAATAAAACTTGGATTGCCCATGATGAGAATGAGCCTCTGGCTTGCGTATTTTCCCACTCCTTCCCTTTTACATGGCTAGAAAATGGAACATTTCCAGCTTCTATGTATTTTTTGTGATTTCTGAATTCTTCTGGCTACAAATCACAATTCTAAATAATAAATCCTGGCTGCAGTCACACACACTAAATAATCCACCTTCAGTGCACTTTCCAACTGGGTTTTGCCAGTTCACACAATAAAATCCAGTTGGAAAATGCACTGAAAGTGGATTGAAAGTGGATTATTTAGTGTGTGTGACTGCAGCCCCTGGGTTATAGGTAAGAGAACAAATCATCATTTGTTGTTTTCCCCAATCCAGAGGTCAGAACAAAATGGCAGGTGGCACTTCTTGATTAGACAGAACCAGGAAGTTTCCCCTTTTTTAGATGCACACAAGGAGAGAAGGCAGGTCAGAGGGAGCACACGAGCCAGTAGGCTTCTAAGCTCACCATTGTTTTTTAAATAAAGCATTCTTCTTCATGTTTGGATCCAGCTATTGTATCTTATTTTTAAGCAACTGAAGAAGAAGAAATTCTTACACATGATGATTGAAATCTCTGGCTGTCATTCAAATGCAAAGAAGGGCATTTTATGTCCTGTGAGTAGCTGCCAGATCCTTACACTAAAATTGCACTATTTTGTAAAATGCTCTGAGATACCTCCTCTTACTCATTTTTCTTTCCAGTGAATCAAAATGAGAGTTCTGTTGACCTCAACAGTTGCAGAAGGAGGCTGGGCTGGGAACTGGATTAAGAAATGGGAAGAAAGCCTCAACTATTGTATCCTAGCTTGATGGCACCTGGTATTTTTGGCCACTGTGTGACAGAGTGCTGGACTAGATGGGCCATTGGCCTGATCCAACATTGGCTTCTCTTATGTTCTTATCAGAAAACATAGCCACAGGGCAGGTTCCCATATGCATGATCACTGCTTAATGACTGCAACATCAGGTGATCAGTTGCACATATGAATGGGGCACCACAGCTATAGAATGGCTGAAATTTCATGTCCATCAACTACAGTCCTTTTGAATGGAGTCAGTTCAACAAATCGTTCCTGAAAATATTTGCATGGAAAGAAAACAAGTGATGTGCACACAGGTATGGACCAACCCACAGTCCCAGAGCAACCTAATGGAGGGAGGGAAATGGAAAGATAGGCTGAGGGCATCATGAAGGAGTGGCTTGGACATTCGTGTCCAAATATTTGCTGTCGATCAGTTGCCTCAACTGGAGTTTAAATTCTCATTGTCTAATTAGACTAATTAGGGTGGAATGGGGCTGGAGATGATTAAAATGAATAATAAACAATGATCTTTTATTTGATATTATTTGACCTGGTTTTACTTATCTGAAGAGATCTTGCTTTCTTTTTCATTTTTGTGCTCCTTAATTTGTCCATAGAGTTCTGTATCTAATCATTAGTTGAGCAACCAATAATCCTCCTCCATCCCCTCCGCCTTCTTTTACGATCAACTTTAATCTTTGGACTCAGTGAAAAACATGCTTCCCCTATCATAACTAGTTTAACAAAAAAAACAACCCTTTCAAGTTTAGATTACTCAGATACAATGGCTTTCCTGCAGCTTCATGCTGGAGAAAGGAATTCACGTTAGGGGAAAAGAGAGAGAGAGAAAGAGAGAGATTTATGATAGCATTGTATTTCCATTTGAATATGGAGAGTTAATAACATGCATATGTTTTTTTATTATTATTTTAAGATTTAAGCTATGCCATAGGCAAAAGGAAACCTGGAAATGGTGGGACTGGCAAGACTCAGTGAATAATTTAATCTGGATTTCATTCACAAACAGCAGCTCGCACACAGGGAA
>NW_015175476.1:82028-89259 GCF_001447785.1 Gekko japonicus
AGAGTTGGTGTGCTGTGCCAAATCGGAACTGGAGTAAGTGCCAGGATTTCCTGATTTGTTTACATTGCTCAAAAGTGGTTTCCCCCCTGGAGTAAGACAGAATTAGACTTCCTTTTCCACTTTTGGCCCTATCCAAACTATTCTTGCCTGACATTCAGTTCTTTCCCCCCATATTCTCCTTTGTTCCATTCTCAGCTGGCTTCTTTTGTCCTGGAAAAAAACAAAAACAGAGTAGCATTGAAAGATGTTAATCTATGACAATAATAGCAAGGTGGCCGGTTTTGTGTGTGTGTGTTTTAAATGATACTAACACAATACCCAGGGCTTTTTCCAGAAACCTTTGGATGTGCTTCTTTTAAAACCAGCCTTCCAGCACGAGAATGTGATCTGTTCAGTGCCTTGTCCTTGAGGCAATATGTTACAGTCTTGCAGGGGGAAACTCAAATAAAGCTAATTCAGCTAAATCTTGTTGATGAAACCTGTCACTAAGTTAATAGGAAATCAGAGGGGAGAGATCAAAGAATGAAAACACTTTTTCATCAACTGACAAAACTCTTAAAGCATCTGAATGTTTTATTTTCCTTACCATTCAAATTTTCATTTTCACTGGCTTTGCTGTTTGCTATACATTGCCTGCAACCCCAGTATGCTGCAGAAAAACACATTTCAGAAATGTACACTATTTATTTTGGGTGAAGTAGCCCGTAGGATTACAGTTTATTGCCTCCTTGCCCCTGTAGAACCTCCCAAAACTTAACCCAGATAATGTTAAATTTGAAATAAATTAATATGTGCACAATAAGGGTGTGCCAGAAAAAGAGTTCGACTCTGATTTAGTTTCTTTCACATTTTAAAAGACCAGACTGGGTTATAGAAATCAGTCCAATAGTCATTTGAAATCCATTGGTTTTAGTGGAACACACCTTTCTTGGTGTAATGTTCCCACCCCAATTAGAATGAACTTCTTAGTGGCCAGGGGTCGTTTCGTAGAAAAAGAGCTAGGGGAACTCATTAGCATAACTCATTAGCATATGCCACACCCCCTGACATCACCGGAAGTGTGTCATAAGGCCACACACCCCGCCCCCAACGGTCCCGGCGGGAGAGGCAGGGAGGAAGCAACTTACCCTCCCTCTTCTCCTGCCTCCTCCTGGCTGAATGAGGGCCGGAAGCGGGGCGGCCAGAAGTGGGGCGGCCGGAAGCGGGGGGCAGGGTTTCGTCATGTGCCCCGCCCCCCGTACCTCACCCGGGGGAACTGCGATCCCTCGCGTTCCCCCCCGAAATGACCTCTGTTAGTGGCCATACCTTTACCCAAGGGTCTCTCTGTGGCAAGATGGGAGATGGTGTGAGCACAAGGGGATAAACACAAGAGGACAGGTAGAAGTTCCCCAGTTGGAGAGGTGGGTTGCTGCCGTGTTGTCTGGGTATGGCCAGGAATGGTGATGGCAGGAAGAAGATGGCTGATCATGTAGTAGCCATTAAGGGAAAAGGGATACCGCTGAGCTAAATAGGAGCTAGGGCAGTACCTGAAACACCTGGAGCAGAGGGGCAGGGCCAATTATTGGGGAAAGAACTTAAGCTGTAGTTCAGAGGTTATGGGGGGCAGCCCCAGATTGAGGGGCTTATGGGACTGGCAACTTAGTGTCAGGGAGTATCAAGAGCTGAAGCTGACATACAGGAGGGTGGGAGTGATGTAACAATAACTGGGGAACCTGCGACGATGTAACCCATTGTCAGACTGAAGAATAAATGTATTGCTGTTATGTTTGAATCTGAATCTGCCATATTGATTTGGGGGAAGAAATAATGGAACTCTGCCCCAAGCCCAGCTTGATGCAAACCTCCACCCTCACTAGCCCACATTTACCTGCCCCAGCTCAGCCATACACCCCATTCTCCCTACCAGATTCCACTTCCTTGCATACGTGTTCTTAAATGCAATAAAGGCATCCAAGAAATATATCCTGAATCAGCAGTTCTCTGTCACACAGAATCTGATCCATCATCATCCCTGATCTCTCTTGTGTCTCCTAAGCAGTGCCGGATTTATGCATAAGCTAAATAAGCTACAGCTTAGGGCCTCGCAATCTTCTGGGGCCTCAAATAAAAACACAATATAAAAATGATTTCAAATATTAAAAAGGCGTATATATTTTAAATTTTTCTGAGACCAGCTGATGTAATTTAAAACAGTAGGGGGCCTCTGGGTTTTGTATAGCTTAGGGCCCCAGCAAGTCTAAATCCGGCCCTGCTCCTAAGGTTGTATGCATGTTTGCTTTTTACTATAAGAGGAGCATCCTTAAGCCTCTGCCTCTATTCCCCTGTGCCCCCAGTCTACCGCACAATCCTTTACCCAGTATCAAAACAGGCCCTGCTATACCATAATGAGCCACAGCCAGCATAATGTGAAAAATGAAACTAAATGAAAGACTTTTCCTTAAAGGATCATTTTAAAGTAATAATATAAAGCAATAACTGAACAATACCGTAAGCGAATGTCAACAAATTCACATCTCCCTATGATATAACAGGGTGGCCAAATTATAGCCGCACTCTGAACCTCTGTATCTATTTTTCTTTCAGTCTACAAAACAGATTAAGAGAATAGGTCTCTGCCTCATTCCCCCAATCTGATCTCTATTTCATTTCACCCATTGTGGTTCCAGGTTTTAGATGGGGAGGGAGAGGTCCTGCTGGTATGTATCCACAACCTGGTATAACAAAACAGAAACATACCGAATTTGGAAAATTTTGTGGAATAAAATGGCCACAACTTTATTGGTTACAGCTGTAAAAACATTGATGCAGCATGGGCCCCCTGGATATGGAGCATCAGCTGGCCCACACCAATCAATGTTTCCCATCACACCCAGCCAGCCAGTTTGGGTGGAGGTCTGTGGGATGGCAGGTTGCTAGAGCTCACACAGACAACTGCTCCTCAATGGTTTTCCCTGCCATCTGCTTGTGAGGGTAAGTGCTGATAGTCCCCAAGCAGGCTTGCTTCCATAAGCCCTCATGCCAAGACCCCTTAAGAGGGTCCCCGTACCCCAGAAATGGCACAATTTCCATAAATGGATTTGGCCCCATGCTGTTACTGCCAAAAGTTGTGACTAGAAATAGAGCATAAAAATTAGCAGCAAACAACATAACGTGGCTAACAATAGCTAACTATAAACAACATTCAAAATCAAATTGCCCCCTGAACCACTATCTTTCACGCTGGCCATGCCTGAAGGTTCATGCTCATTCTACAGGGTGGGATAGGTGGACAAACTGCTCCATGGCTGGACAAAGGATGGGGGCAGGAGGTGAGCAGCCAGCCCTTTTCCCTTGTGACAGCACACCCTCAGCCACCTTGGGACCCTGCGATTGGTCCCTGGGTGTAGTGTATCAAGTCCTGACAAGTCCAGACATGTCAAGGGACAACCGTAGAGCTTCACTCCAAGAGACAATGGACTATGCAGATCCTAGCCCACTCCTATCAGGGGACTAGGTTCCTGGCCGAGAAGCCAATGGGACTCTCGGCCACTGTAAATAACTTTTTGGGACGTGGGGGTTTGTTTTGGGTGGCGGTTTCTTGGGGAATATAAGCCAGCCTGCGAGCCAGCCAAAGCTGTCTTGTTCCTGACTGAATAAAGTACGCTTTGCTGAAATCAATCTCTGTCTGCATACTTTTCACTGGTGACGAAGGTGGGATTCATCTCCCTCTGAATAGAAACCACGTTCCGGACATCGCCGTGAGCCGCCGCGCCAAATTTGCCACTGCCACCGGCATCGAGCATCTTTGAGAAGCACCACTCACCGCACCGCTCCCTAGCTCCGAGCATCGCACCGCTGACCCCAAGAGGAGCACCGCACCGCAACACCGAGCCTCGCACCGCTGACCCTGAGAGCAGCACCGCGCCGCTCCGCCATCTACGCCGCTTGCCTCCACGTGAAGTCGACTTGCAGAAACTGCCACCGCCCCGCTCCTTCCCTACGCTCGCTAAATTCCCACCGTTCCCGCCATTCCCGCCGTCGCGCCACGTGTAGCAGGAAGATGGTGGCCACCCAGGAAAGCATCGCTGCCTTTGATATCTCCCGCCCCACACAATGGAAGACCTGGCTCGAGATCCTGAAGAACTACTTCGACTGCCACGACATTGTGGACCAGGGGAAGAAAAAGTGCATCTTCTTCGGTCGTGCGGTATGGACACCGTCTTGCTACTCAAGGACCTCATAGCACTGAAGAAGACCAAGGATGAGCGCATGGACTTTTGTGCGTGGGTCCAAGGGCCAGATGAGCTGGCCTCCAAGTTCTCAGCCAGGCTCAGGCCACCAATTTCTCCTTTCCCCACCTAGTGAACACCTTGCTGACCCAGTTCCTTGTGGGGCTAAGGGAGCCCAAGCTCCGCAGGAGGCTGGTCTGCCAGGATGACCTGGACCTGGATAAAGTGATCCGGGAGGCCACCGCTTACGAGAAGGCCCATCAAGACTGCCGTGCCAAGGCGGTCCACCGCACCCAAGTGACGGTCGGCTCCGACGCCTCAGACGAGGAGGAGGTACTACAAGTCCACCAGCGGGCATCCCAGTGCCAACATCAATCGTCCTCCAAAACGAGCAAGGCTTCTACCCCATCGGCTCCATGAGCACAGGTCATGCTGTTTCCGA
Source organism: Gekko japonicus (assembly GCF_001447785.1). Classification (NCBI taxonomy): domain Eukaryota; kingdom Metazoa; phylum Chordata; class Lepidosauria; order Squamata; family Gekkonidae; genus Gekko; species Gekko japonicus. The sequence continues at coordinate 86,679 of NW_015175476.1, forward strand.
AATGCGATCTGCCGCACATGCAACAAATTGGGGCATATCGCCTAGGTTTGCCGCTCCAAAGGCCAGCACCAGAAGTCGTCAGCTCACCAGGTCACGCCAGAGCAGCACATGGACCTCCACTCCATATTGGCCCATCACCAGCAACACCTGGTATGTAACTTGCCCCCCGATGGCCCCAACAAAGTGCATGTCACCGTCAGGATAGAGGGGTCCCCCTGCAGTATGGAGGTAGACTTCATACTCTGTTATCTCCATGGATACGCTTCGCAAATTGTGTCCACAGGGGGAGGCCCTGCAGAAACCACAGGGGTTCACTATACGGGACTTTAATAAGCACCCTGTGGAGATCCGGGGCTGGAGCAAGTTCCGGGTGCAGTTCCAGGACTTTACCGGCCCCTTAGAACTGCTGGTGGTGGAGAAACCGTGCTCAAGCTTGCTAGGATTCTCATGGTTCGGCCCTCTGGGACTGTCATTGCATGGGATCAACCAAGTCCGGTCCCAGTACTTTGGCGCAGTGTGCGCAGAATTTCCTCGAGTATTTGATGGCATCCTGGGGCAGTTTTCCTTGGACCTGGACCCGGCTGTCCGCCCTATCTGCATTAAGGCCAGGCTACACAGAATCATAAAATACTAACAAAGTCACAGAGATGTATGATCCTATGGCAGAAAATGGAAACACTATCCACAGAAACACCAATTTTGTGAAAAGACTGGCAAACTGTTTTAGCTGGATGATGGCCCTACTAGGTACATATCTCCTGAGTCACACACTCTCTCTCACTGCCCTCTCACTTCCCAAGAAAATTAAACCAGATAGGCACCAAAATAATTGTCAGATCAGAAAGGTTTTGGCTGCTTCCAATGGTTAGGCTCAGAACATTTATGATACTTATATGGACAGATCCTGATTAGTACAGTTCCTGCTCCACATTCTCCCTTACGTACTAAATAAGTTTTTCCCGTGCAGGAATGAATGACACGCTATTGTGACAGATTTTACCTCATCTCAACAGATGGATCTGTTGCCAGTCTTTTTAAATTGTGAAGCTCCTTATTCCACTCCTAAATTCTGTATAATTTCTCCTGATCAAAGATTTCTCCCCTCAACTCCAATGTCTTCTAATGGTAAAATATTATTTTGTGTAAAATCCCATGTCTTCTTAAGAAAGATATTCCATGGTCCACCTAGTTCTTGTCTGACATAGAACACCTGGTAATAAAGGTAACCCTGACAATCTGCCATTCCCTGGAAGTATTTTCTGAGAAAGAGTCCTTGGTATCTTCTATTTCATTGTTAAGGTGTTTGTACTGAGAATTGTTCCTAACGTTTGCCCTATGTATGTCTTACTTTAACATTCCTCATTGCCTCTGTTGGCACTTCATATAACAGTGAAAAGGTAACTTGATTTGGTTTGCATGTGTACCTCATGTGTGCATACTTCTCTGGTGCAAACTGCCCTCTCCGGAAGTGCTGCTAACTGAATTTGGAAATCACTCATACATCCATCTTGTGACACTTCATGTAACATTAAATGTTGTGTACATCTCCAAAATCCTTTAAAAATTTGAAAAATAATCAACATAGTTTTTTTCAGTGCCAGACATTTTAGCCTTTAGTATTTCTTGGTATGACTGGCACTTCAAATTATTTATCAGTCTAATAGATTTTCTCTGAATCCTTTTCAGTTTCTCAACATTCTTCTTTAATTGTAGTTACCAAGATGAACTAATTTTTTCACATTCCCAAAAGCAATGCGCAAAAGTCCCTATTTTTTTGCAACCCTTCCAGCAGTCTGGCGAATAGTTAGATGTTATGTGAGACAGTCTCTGAGGTGTCATGTACCACCTGGTTAGAATTTTGAATTTGTGTAAATCTATTGATATTGCGCTAGGAGTGTTATTTTTTTGTTTCCAAATTTTTTTCCATGCCTCGTCACTTAGAGTCAAATCGCAATCTCGTTGCCAGACCGACTGATAAGGCAATTGTTTACAATTCGATTCAGATTGCAACAAGTCGTAAAGTGCTGAGATCAGTCCCTTATTTTTGTCACTGCGACATATCCACAATATCTTGGGTATACTTACTCCAAAGTCACCTGAGACCTTGTTTTTAAATCTTTGGTCAGAAATAGCACATCATCACTATAGAGACATGTTGGACACAATGCTATATGCGGCTAGGCTATCTATAGCATCTTGCTGGAAAGATATCTCCCCCCCTAACATTCAAACTTGGTACAAGAAGCTGTGGAATCAGTTCATTATGGAAAGCATCACTGATAAAGTTAACAGAAATAAAAGGAACGTCGTACATTTTGGGTTCGAAGCCAAATGGTTGCCAATTTTAGAAGCTCTATCAGACAAAAAATTTATTTCAGCATCCTGGGATAACTATGTTAAATGGTTGTGAGGATTTTTTTAATGGTTCAAATAAAGTACAGTAAGTAGGCTTTGGTAAAACTTGATTTGTGGGTAGTACTGTTGGAAATGTATGTGTTTACAAGGTCTGATGATTCAGTCATTATGGGGTTAACTTGTATTCCTAGCTTGCTATTGTTTAGACTGACCTGGAAGGGATACC
>NW_015175476.1:89712-89843 GCF_001447785.1 Gekko japonicus
TTTGCCAAACAAAGCTGTAATCAGACAAGGTGGGCCACTTTAATTCTCAGTGATTGGAGGAACCTATCTTATGCTGGTTTGCACTTTGGAAAGCAGCTGAAAGAAAGCTTTTTGAATTTTTTTTTTTTAAA
>NW_015175476.1:95623-109261 GCF_001447785.1 Gekko japonicus
ATTGTTTAGACTGACCTGGAAGGGATACCTGGCACTGAGCCAATGGGGGATTAGCCCGGGAAAAGTAACTTCTACTTTGATGCAGATTGGTCATTTGTTTCAGGTGACTTCCTTTCTAGGGGTCAAGAAGAAGGAGAGAATTATCCATTACATGTGTGCTTGTCTTGTCTGTAGGAAGCTTAGAAATGTAGCTCTTAGTGTTTTGTTAATTTGTAGCAATCCTATGTACCTTTTCCCTTAGAATAAAGTATTTTTTAAAAGGCAAAGAAATCTCTTCTTTCCAATAGAGCAAGATCCATCAAATAGTCTGAGTATTAAACAATTATTGACTATTTACAACAAGTACTTTGTGTTTAATACGGTTAGATATATCATTGAATGTCTACAGATATTCTTGAGGGCAGAAGACACTTGGTTGTATCTAAAGCAACAAACAGTACAGGCATCAATTACAAATTGAGGCTAAAATAAATCACTTTGTTCAAAGATTTATTGAAGAATGTATCATTCTTTAAAGCTTACTTTTTGTAATTAGTGCGTTGGTTTGAATGTATAACTGTTCTTATGACCTTTATGTATATTTTTATTGTTATATTCGTTTTATTGTTTTAATCCTACCAATAAAATGTTAATGAGAAAATGAAAAAAAAAATGTAGTTACCAAGAATGAACATTCAACATCCAGTGAAGACTAACCAGCACCAGGTAGAATGATGCTATTGTTTTGAGAATCTTGGATATTGTGCTTCAAATGATGTTGTTGCTTTGTCTCCCAGCATCAACTGTACTTGATGTGTGAGGGCATATAAAATGAAAACTAATATAATTCAAGCTAGCATTGTATTGAAGGAGCCTTGTCTGCCTCTAGGAAAGGTCATCCATGGTTTAATACTTTTTATAAGCTTGTACATACTATTTCCAGATTCATGGTTGTATAATCCCACAGTTTCATTATGAGGTTTTAATGGTACAAATCTATATTTTCTGTCACAGTTTTCTTGACGACTGTCAGTATTTACTGACTAGTTGTCATTGCTAAGCTCGGGGGGGGGGGTTGTATACTGTGTTTCTCTCTTAAATAAGCTATTATTCATTGCATGGGTCAGCCAGAGCTTGGATCATAGTCACAAAACAAAAATAAAACAGTCTTATTTTTCAGCAACCACTTCTGCTTTGTGTACATCATAATGAATATGAAAATACAAACCTGGGTATTAGACCTTGTAATCTGAAAGGAATTACCACGTGATGGCAATAGAGGTACAATTTTGCATGTATTTTCTTGTGGTGAAAAAAAAAATCAACATTTATTTTCAGTGTACCAGTGGCTTTCCTCATAGTTTTGGCTGATGATTCACTATATTAAGTTTATACTTGAAATTCAGTGAGCATAACAAAAAGAGATGGGTGGGGAGATGTTTGGTTGGATCCCACCAAAAAGATCTGCATGTGCACAAGGAGAGGACAGTTCCCTCCTCCTGTAGCAGCCGTCCAACCTCCCTCTCATGTGGCTTCTTTGGGCTCCCCATCCACCACAGGCATTTGGGGCTGCTTTGGAGGGGTGGAGAGAGCTGTGCTTCCATGCAGGCAGGATATAACTCATGATATGGTATTTTTGTCAGAGAATTTATTTTATACCCCCTTCATCCCCCCTCAACAGTTTGCATTCCTTTCAGAATCTCCCTATATTATAAAAGCCTTTTGGAGGTGGCACTCTCCAGAACGTTCGACACACTCTGGAATTGATTGGCACCATGGAGTGTCACTCACAGGGCATCTGTCTCCACTGGCTGCATTGCTGCCTCCCTTGCCAAGGTCCCGCCCACAGAGGTGGCACCCGGCATCTTGCCCTCACTCTCCTTGTGGTGGGTGGACGGGACAGACTCTCTGGTGGCTGGGGACTGGAGCCCGATCATGCCACCTCCGCGGTCATCCTCGCCCCAGTGCAAGTTGCCGCCTGCCCTGCATGCGGCTGGATGACAGACGGGATAGGCACTCCAGTGGAGGGGGGCCCAGCCCAAGCCTGCCACCATCGCCCGAGCTCAGCCACAGGTAATCTGCCGGTAATCTGCCGAGGTGGACTGGCATGGAAAGGTCTCTGGCAGCCCCTGACTCACCTCTCCCCGCTCGCCCACCCAGCAGGGACGGGCCTCTGGAGGCCCCCACACCACCTCTCCCCACACACCCGCTGAGACAGACGGGGGGGAGGTCTCCAGAGGTCTTCGTTCCAGCTTTCCCCACTCACCCACCGAGTTGGATGGAGGGAAGGCCTCTGGAGGCCCCCGCGCCACCTCTCCTCACTCGCCCAATGAGTGGAACAGGGGGAAGACCTCCAGAAGCACCTGAGCCACCTCTCCCCGCTCGCCAACCAAGCATAATGAAGTAAACCATTCAAATAATTAACAGATAAAACTGAGCAGAGTCTGAAACAAATGGACTGCCTCAGCTATACAAAACTTGTGGGTGCAGCTCCAAAATTCACACACACACACACACACACACACACACATTCTGCAGTTTCTGAGATAGTGAGAATGGCTTGAGCGCCACATCCCAAGTGCACAGGTTAAAGCAAGAGCACTGTGAAAATGGTGCTATGTAGCGTTATTAAAATTCAGTCCAATTTGATGTTTAAAATTCTGGGAATGACATCGAAATTACAGTCCTTATACACACATACACACAAAATTCCCCATGTCCTCATATTTAGCAGCTAGTCAACCAGGAACTGTAGTATATATTGCCATACAGAATGCTGCTGATAATTTCAAAGTGCACACTACCTACCTAGGATATCATAAACACAAGGGAAAAAATCATGATAGAGCACTTAATGTATGTTCTATTTTATGCAGTTCAAATACGCCCCATATAGGCACAAGAAAACTTTATTCCCTGATAGAGAAATGAATAATAAAAAGCCATAGGATACATGAAATGGCAATGAGTATTATATGCTGACAACTATAATGAAAACTATTAATTTTTTCCAGAGACTGAACTAGAATATTCAGAAAATTCTATTTCCGCTAATTAATTTTTTGGATTTTTTTAAACTGTAAATAGGAAATTATATACAGATCAGGCTCTCTCAAAATCTTTTAATTTTTATCATTTCTGCATTTATTTGCTGAGATGTTTATATTCCTCCATTTGTTGAAGTCCCAAGATTGCCAATTCATCCTTAGCATAAATGAATTTTATCCTATCTGTATCTCCTGATATGCTCCCCTGAGGCATATTCCCCTTCCAAAAGTGCCACCTGCTGATGGGTAAGACTGACAGGTAACTGAGCATTCTCTATTACAGCTCCCTCTTAGTGGAATGGCCTGCCTGAACAGGTCGGAAATGCTTCTATTATTTCATGGAGTATATAAACCAGAATCATTCAGGAGGGCATTTTTATAAAGGGCATTTTATTTTATTTATTTATAGGCTGAGTTCAGACTGGCAGTTTGAAGTGGGAGGGAGTCATGGCAAAAAAAACCCCAGAACAAACTGTTCTGGGTTTTCCAGTTCACACTGCAGCGACTGTTGCGGAAGCATACCGGGAGGAGGCGCGAGAGAGCGTTCACACTGTTGGCCTGCCTTGGCTGTAAGGCGCGGCTGTAAGGCACAGCTTTCTTTTTGGTAATATGGAGATATGCGCTCATGCGCATGAGCGCACAAGAAGAACGCGGCTTTCAGTGCTCACACTTAGTTGATGCGGGATGGACATGGGATAATCGTGCTTTCCAGGGTTTGATACCACTTTCACCTGGTATCTTTTAAACTCGGGAGGGAAGCGTTACGAGACGGGTTGAGTATGGCTGGGGAAAGTATGTGCCTGTGTGAATGGCCCCTTTAATCCGGTTGTGAAATGTTTCTGGCTCGTGCCTATATCAGGGGAAACTGCCAGTCTGAACTCGGCCATAGTCTACTTTTTTGAAAGATTCAAAGCAAATCACGATTTTTAAAGAAATATATGAAATAAAACAGTATAAGGCATACAATAATCAATGCATTCGTCTATTTCTTATGAAAAATATTCAGTTTTCTTTTTCCCCTCTGCCGTTCTCTAGCATTAGATGGATTGTACTTCATTCCACTGTTCTTTAATTGTGAAATACGGTTTATTGGGTATATTATATAGCTTTTATTTCATTGTTCCTTAATTATGCTATCCAGTTTTATTGCACTGTTCATTGTATGTACTGGTCTTTACTGCATTGTTCTTATAACTCTAATCTGCCTTGAGTCTCACCAAGACTCATTGAGATAGGCAGATGATAAATAAATGTAAGTTGGCTGGTTCTTAGATACTATATATCCTTCAGTTACCTCTGAGGATCACTTTCGTATATTACAAAATGAACGAAAGGAGACTCTGACTTTTTTAGCTAATGGTGGTATTTCTAGTGCTACGGCTGTAGTTCCTTTAAGGAAGTACAAAGAAACCAGATGCGTTCAAAAATTGAGCAAAGATGCTAGGGCAAATCTTGGTGACATAGCACAATGCTAAAAGAAATTTCTTATAGTTCTTGTTTTAATAAAGTTCCTTGTTCTGTGTGAGAATAATGGCTCTTTTCGGGACTCTGACCCATTGTTATCTGATGGGATGCAGGTCTGCTGCAAATGTTTTCAGATGAGACATTAAAACTGAATCTCTGAGCACTTGAGAGGGCGGTTGTTTTTAGGGCACTTCTGGAAGAATGGGGCTCATAACTTTTGCATGTGCTTAGCTAACTCTGGTCCAGGCAATTGTACGTTTGCTTGCATGCTTTCATTCTCACCAAGGTCTCTTAGGTACCTGGGTCCCAAACCATTTAGGGCTCTGCAAATAATAATTTATACCTTAAAGAACACCTGGAAAGCAAGTGGCAGCTAGAGAATAAACTCCATGCAAAAGCCCAAGAAGCTTTCTGTGTGAAAGTCCACACAAATAAGTGCAAATACAATCTGCTTCAGTTTCAGTCAGTCAGTCAGTTTATTATTACAGTCCTCGACCAGTACAATTTAATAAATTTGAAATATAATGCAAAAGAATTCCCCAGCAGTAGACTTCAGTTTCTAAACTGGCTCAGTATGCAAGACATCTAAGTATGTATGTTAGGTAGGCTAGAGAGCCTGTTGTTTCCATGTAGCTTATCTGTATACCTAAGTACAGCCCCAACTGGCTAAGGGTAGCAATGTCATGGAATATTTAGAGACAGACCCAGGAATACCCAAAAGGGAGGAATGATCAAACAGAAATTGTTTGGAATGTATAAATCCCACACGGAAGGATATAATGAAGTATGAACCAAAACTAAAGTGTAATTTTACCAGAACTATTTGCAGTAGAGTAACAGGACACTGAACTGCAGACTGGAAGGCCGGTAGTTCAGCAGTTCGAGACTCGAGTGCTGCATGACGGAGTGAGCTCCCGTCTCTGGTCCCAGCTCCTGCCAACCTAGCAGTTTGAAAGCAAGAAATTGCAAGTAGATAAATACCACTTTGGTGGGAAGGTAACAGCGTTCTATGCACCTTGGCATCTAGTCATGCCGGCCACATGACTATGGAAATGTCTTTGGATAGCACTGGCTCTTCAGCTTGGATATGGAGATGAGCACTGCATCCCTAGAGTCGGATTTGACTGGCTTTCGAGCAAGGGAAACCTTTACCTTTACCTAACAGGATAATATGATGAGATCCCAGGGTCAAACTTCTTCAGATTGGATTAAATATAAGGACCATGTCCATACAATCATACAGTAGAAGAAAACAATAACCTCTTGCACATGTGACAAAAATGACAGATCATAATAACACTAAAAAGAAGTTATATTGTTGTAGTGGCAGATTACAGATGTGAAGGTTGAGAGTAGGTAAGGCATTACATTGTCAGTACAGGACATTTTCTCTGATTAATCAAAATGAGCATCAAATCCAACTTGAAACAAAGCTCCTATCTTCACAAGGAAGACTGAAGTGCACACACCAACTCTGTATAGCTGAGGGAGTCAGCTTGGTTTTCTGGAGGACCTCTTCCTTTTTTTGTTGCTGATGGAATGGTTAGAAACATTCTAGCTACTTTGTTTATAATCAGTGCATCTGTTGTAAGTGGACTAGAAAGTTGGACAAATAAACAGCCCTCTCAAAGGGACAGGAGGAAATACGTAATGGAGGAAATCAGAGTGCTTATATTGCACGCCTGTAGTACATTTATTAAAAATGTTGATATTGGGGTTTTTTTTAGAAAGCAATAGCTGTCTCCAGATAGTACCTTTGGTATCTTGTTTTTTGTGAGCTACAATGCTTTTCATTTGGGGATTTAGGTGGGTAGCCATGTTGGTCTGAAGCAGTAGAACAAAGTTTGAGTCCGGTGGCACCTTTAAGACCAGCATAGTTTTATTCAAGGTGTGAGCTTTCATGTGCATGCACAATTCCTCAGGCACATTGAAATGGAAGTTATCAGTCCATACATATAGGTAGAGGTTGAACAGCAAATTAGCATACAACATAATGAAGATCTTTTAACAGATATGAGGACCAAACTGGAATAACATGCTAAGTTTATATGGTCACCATTTGTTTGGATTAAATTCCAGCGGGGGGGACAGTGAGGTAAATAAAAATGTCAAAATTGGAGACTGAGGGGTAATTGTACCCTTCTTAATTGTGGGATGCTAAGAGTAATTAACTGATATCATGTAATAACTCCAATCTGTCTCCTCTCAAGCGTGGAGGTAACTAACAGCATTGTATTTTTTGAGGTGCAGTGTTATATCTCCTCTGTCACCAGACCAGAGAAATACATTCCAGTCTACAATTCTAAATGATATTACATTCTAGTATTCTTTGCATTACATGACAATCACTGTTCCAATATACTATTCCAAATAAGAAATACACTAAAATAAAGAGGATGTATAGCTGTTCTTGGTGAGAATATAGATGTGAGGACTGAATGAGCTTAGCATATATAGTGAGATAAGAAACCAATATCCCTGTTAAGTCAGGGGGTGGGGTTGTTCCGAGTGTTGTAATAACTTGTAATTCATCAATTTCCTTTTCCAGTCTGTTCCTGAAGTTCCTTTGCAATAAAACATCTACTCTGAGGAAGGCTGAAGTGTTCTCCCACAGGTTTCTCAGTCTTGTGATTCTTTGTGTCCATTTATCCTTTGGCATAGGGTTTGACCTGTTTGCTCTATGTAGAGAACCAAAGTGCTCTATGTAGGGTGCAATCAGATGGCGTGCTGGGACCGGTTTAAATTGCTCCAGCCCTGATGCGGTCTTTTTTAACCTGGAGAATCGTGATCACACTCACCTCCTTGCTCCGAATCGCTGCGCAGCCACATCGCTCCCCGCCGTCCACATGCGGGAGCATGCATTGCTGTTGTTTTTCTCTCTCTCTCAGTTTGGGCATGCGCACAGGCAGCCATCTGTAGAACTAAAATTTTCTTGTGTGCACAGAACAGCAATTCCCACTTCAACTCAACTGCTGTAACACTTCCCTTTAAACTTTAAAGGAACACTTTCCTTTAAACGTTTACCCCGAAAATGGCCTCTGTGAGATCCCGAACTCATCTAAATGCTAAAACTAGGCACTGTTTAAACATTGTTTTTAATAACGCAGTGGCGGACCTCCGCCTATGCGCACACCGCCAACACTTTAAAAAAAAATGGTGGGTGAAAAGCCGAAGCCTTGGGCAGCTTTCGAGCAGGGAGGGGGTTTAAACCGGAAGTGGCTTGACACCGCAGGAGTGATCAGATGTCAGAAAAGTGCGACTGGAACCGGAAAATCAGGAAAACACCACTTGGGGACCTGGTATCAAAAAAATCTGGGTTAAAGCGGTTTTGAGCCGGAAAGCGACGGCTGGGGATGGGAGGCAGATGTTAACTGTGTGATCGCGCAGATAAAATCCGTTTCTGAGGTGGGCCGAAAGCAGACTAAAGGGCCCATCTGAATGCACCTGTAGAGAACCAAAGATGAGCATGTGAATAAGCCTGAGATGATATAGTTGATGTTGTTAGGGCCAGTGACTGTGTTGGGGATTTGTCATTCTAGAAAAGTAGGCAAGAACAAATTTAAGAATCCATGTTAAAGACCTTGTGTTTTACCACTGGACTACTAGCCTTGGAGAAAAGTAAATGCTCTTTGAGTACGTCAGAAGCTGTACTGGTCTATCTTACTTATAGGGTTCTATTGTCCCTTTTCTTTTTTAATCTTACAGAACTAGCAGTCCACAGAGGGGGAAGCAGAGGTGTGCATGCATAAAACTCAGCAGTGCATTATATTGGAAATTTTTTGCTTCTTCCCTCAGACCCAAAGAGCTAGCTTCACAGACAAGTAGACCAGGGGAAGGGGTGACTCAATACACTCCTCCACACCCACAGAATTTACTTGTAATGCTGAATTGAGTATATTTATATATAAATGAGATGTTCTGCAAATGTATTGTAGTCTGTAGCATGAGAGCCAGGCTGCTTTCTGTTTGGATAAATATTTATAAACAGCCACATTTTAGTTAAAAAAGTAAAACTTACAATTTAAAATAAAAACACACATTTGGTAAACTTCTTGTACTTTCCCCTAATTAATTAACTGGTGGAACAGTGGATATTTGTTCAAGATCTAATCCAAACCACAGTGGAAAAACTCAGACCCACGGGCCCAGCTTTAGCTAATCACCTCTATAGTATAAGCTTGTGTATGTTTACTTAAAAGTAAATCCCACTTTATTCAATGGGTTTTAGTCCCAGATGAATGAGCATAGAAATGGACTGTAAAGCTTTAGTGGATGGAAATAGTCTACTATGGCCCCTGCCACACGGGGGGAAATTGCTGCGGGCAAAGTGCAGCGTTTGAAAGCTGCATCAAAAGAGACACACGGTGGCGGGATCACACAGATTCCCTGAGCCGCCGCGTAGTTGCTCCCTGGCACAATCAGATGCCGGGGGAAAAGCCACGGACGGGAGCGCGAGGCAGCTGGCTGCGCATGTGTGCGCATGCACAGTTTGGCTGAGAGGCTCGATTGCTCCTGCAGACGGGCGCGTCGGCGATCTGATAGCTGCGCTTGATGCGGCGTGTCAGGTTGGTTCTACCTTTTACTAGGTTTATTTTTAGTGCACATTTTAGGCCTAAAGGGATGGATTGGGGACGGGTGTGCGCCAGTTCCCAGATGTTGCGGTGAGATCGCGCCCGTTTGCTGCGCCCCCGATCTGTCCCTCTTCCGGCCCAAAACCTCCCGTGTGACTGGGGCCTATGATTACATTTACATGATCTATTTTTCTATCCTTTCTCTTCTTTTCTCCTCCATTTTATTCTCACAACATCCCTGTAAGGAAAGTTATCATCAAAGGAAATAACTGGCTCATGGTCATCCAGGAAGCATCATGGGAATTTGAACCCAGGTCTCTCAGTCCTACTCCTATACTTTAGCTACTACAATAAAAAGGCTTTTTAGTAGGGCTGTGAATTAAAGGTTCTTTGAAGCTCTTTCTGTTCTGGGGTGTTAGTGCAACAGTGTAAGAAAGTATTACAGATCCCTCCCCCCCGTTCCAACAATTGGAAGCTGTTGTTTATTGTAAGTTATTTCATACTTCCTTCACTATCATTTTAAAGAAGACACATACACTGAAGTTTTGTGATTTGCAAACCTATTTAAATTTAATCAGTAAATAGGTTCTAACTTTAAAAATCCTGATTCAACTGAACCCTAATGGTAATATATGGAAAATTTGTGTATGGCCAATAACTCTTCCCATTCTGTTCTAGTCACACACTTTTAGTGCAGAATTGCAGTTCAGTATTAGAACTGGTTGTTCAAAAGAGCATGACCTCAACATATACACTGTAAAAAGTGAGTGGCTTTCCTTGACTTTGATGATTCAACTGTTTCAAATAATTTCACTTAATCTCATCTGGCTTTCTTGTATACAGGCCGTCCTGATATACACTATTAGGGATAAATTTAGTTGCAAAAGAACCAGCCCCATACTACTGTCTCCAGACATGTTTATATTGATCGGGAGATCTCTACAACAAAATCAGGCAACAAAAAGAGGAAGAGCACCGAGGTTCTCCCATTTTTGGAGATCCAGCTGTTATTTACAGCATTGTTTCTAAGGCTGTTCCTTCACTCGGCTGGCTTTCCTCCAAGCCCATTGTCAGTGGTACGCACATGTGTCCTGTCACATGGCCACTCGGTGCCCCTGACAAGTAAACATGTAGGAATGCAGTCTTTAAAGTGTGGAGAAGACAGTCGCTTGTAAAGGAGACAAAGGCAATTATGTGGCCTAATGCTTAAATTACAGGATATACAGTCAACTCTATTACAGGGTATTTGTTCTGTAGTCTCTATTAAGTATCAATATAAACATGTCTTGTCTGGCACTTATGACACTTTTCCTCCTCATTCTGTTCTAGTCTTACTCAGATGGGATGGCTGCTTCAGAAACACATGACTCTGCAGTCTCTCAAAGGTGATAGAGTTCATTGTCACATTCTTCAGATGTTTAGTGGCATAGACAATCTTTTCCAATCAATAGAAAATAAAGATGTGATCAACCACTCATATATTTGTACACCAAGAGAATGAAAAATACATCTCATGAGAAAAACAGATAACCCAAGCTGTTTATTCTGGTGTCAGAAAAAATTAAACTTTTAATAGACAGTACTGTATGAAGGCTGGTTTTTAAAATCTTATTTTATTTGTATTTTAAATATGGCATTTTCCTGCCAAATGGTGGTAATGGACCACCACCCATCAGAAAATTACTGTGAGCCATTTTATAGCAGCTGACACTCTATTCCAATGGAGGGGGGCGGGTGTTCTATATAGTTCTGTGAACTTCCCCCACCAAACAAAGGGTTTGTTTGTACTTCTGCTATTTTCACGCAATCTCCAATGATAAGAAAGCAGCTTGACTACTCAGAGGGAAGGAAAGAGGGCAGCTACAGTGACAGCACATGGAAACTCATGTGCTTGTGTTAACCTAATCAGTGGCCCCCAAACCAAGCAAAGAGTTCGTGTTTCGTCTTTTCTTTTGGAATATTTTAAAGAAAACAGGTAATTTTAGGACTCAGATGAGCAAAAATGAGAGGAGCTATGAAACAATACATTTCCATCAAGTTTGCAGTGGGGATGAGGAAGTGGCAGCTGTTTCCTATGAGTAAGTATGGACTTTCCACCCATGTTCCTTTTGGCCCTTAATATGACAACCCATCATGAGTCTTGCAAAATTTCGCATATGTTTCCAGGACTGGGTGACAGCAAGAACTGAGAACAGTGCTTCATGCTCTGGGAAAGCTGTTTATTCTCAGAAGCACACTTGCATTTAACTTTGTAGAAATACCCATTCCCAATTTGGAGAACAGTCATGTTGAATTTAAAGTACTATGCCACAGTGAATCATTTGTTTCTTTTATGGGGATTAAGCACATTATTGCACAAAGTATTTGTTGCATAATTTTGCAAAGGAGAGGGGGGGAAAGCCAAGACTAAAAGTGACAAAACAAGAAGGAGAAGAAGTTCTTTGAAGATAACATTCCCCTTCCTATAGAAAGCAGTTGAAAGAACAAATTTGAATTTGTTTAAATGGAAGGGGAAATGTGCAAGGATGTCCAGTTCTCCCATTCTGAGCCTTTCAGGGAACATCATAATCTGCTTGAATACAATAAAAAGTAAAGGTAAAGGTTCCCTTGCTCGAAAGCCAGGCGAATCTGACTCTAGGGTTGCGGTGCTCATCTCTGTTTCAAAGCCGAAGAGCCAGCGCTGTCCGAAGACATTTCCGTGGTCATGTGGCCGGCATGACTAAACACCAAGGCGTACGGAACGCTGTTACCTTCCCACTGAAGTGGTACCTATTTATCTACTTGCAATTTCTTGCTTTCGAACTGCTAGGTTGGCAGGAGCTGGAACTAGAGATGGGAGCTCACTCCATCATGCGGCACCCGGGTCTCGAACTGCTGAACTACTGACCTTCCACAGCCTGCAGTTCAGCGTCTTAACCACTTGAGCCACCGCAGCTCAATACTGTTAAATAAATACAATACTGTTAAATAAAACCAGTTGTTTGAAAGTCACCTATGGGTTCCTAGTATGTATCAACAGTGCCTTAGCACATAAAAGCCAGTATGGTGTAGTGCTTACAGTGTTAAACTCAGACCTGGAATCAAGCCCTTGTTCTGCCATTAAGCTCACTGGAGACTTTGGGCCAGTCCCTTTACTCTCTCACACAGCTCAGCCTACCTCACAGGGCTGTTGGGAGGGTAAAACAAGGCGAAGGACCATGACTGCCATCTTGAGCTCCTTGGAGAATGGACAGGATAACAATCTAATTAGTTAATTCCCCCTTACTATTTCTGAACTTCATCCATTCACTCGGAGTTGTTATTTGCTGCACAAGATACTTGTAAGTTTCCCCCACAGAGAAAATAGTAGTTCCAGGTGACTGAAGTTGGAGAATGTCATGTGAGGAAAGAATTAGCCCCCACAATCCTAGGGACATCACAAGGGCAGCACTCACACAGCAAGGATTCTCTGTTTTGCATTCATTGCTACTGCAAATGCAGAGGACCTCCACAAGGGAGTTTTCTGCCTGCTTTCCTCCATTCATCTCCATTTCCCCTGCATTTCCCCCCACGAACTGAGGACCTTTTTGAAAAAAAACACGTTATAGAGCTCTAGCATTGCACCACTGTAGGCTAACTGTGGTATAGCAATAATCAGTTTCAAAAGCCCTCTGCTGACATGGTAGGGGAAAATGGCAGGCATGAGGGGCTGAAAAGTACTCGGACACATAGAGTGATTCAGCAAAGTACTTTATTAGATCAAGAACAAGACAGGGAACCCCGGTACGCAGGCCCAGAACCCACCACCAAAACACACTCCATAGTGACCCTATTGGTTATTTACAGTGGCCGAGAGTCTCATAGGCTCCTTGCCCTCTGGTTGGTGCGGGCTAGGATCCGCTCAGCTATTGTTCTCTCGGAACGAAGCTTGGGACTTGTGCGCGACCGCATGGCCCAACGGTCGCGCACGTGGCAATACGGATACATTACACCCACACACAAAGTCCTGTAGGTACGCTGGGGCCTTCCGAGTCCGGGTGGAGCGGCGGGGCTCCAGGGCGACGGCCTGTGCTGCCCTGTGGTCCTGTGGCGGGGAGACGGGTTGCGGTGTGAGTGGCGGCGACGCCGGGGGCTCACGTGTTACCGGAATGGGAACGGGGCCCTGGGTCTGTGCCTCCGGCTCGTTGGCTGACGCCTCATCAGCTTCTGGGAATTCCAGGTCCTCGGGGTCGTTCGAGAGGACCCTTCACCGAAGCTGATCGATGTGGCGGTGTAGCAGTTGGCCGTCCTCACTGGAGACCTCGTAGGATCGCGGGCCCCGTACTCGGACCACGCGAGCAGGGATCCAAGGTGGCCCTTGTGCATAGTTCCGCGCGTAGACTGGGTCTTCCGGGAAAAACCCTCTGGCGGCCGCATGCAATTCTGTCGCTGGTTCCACCTCGGGGGCCCAGTCTGGGTGAAGCCGGTCTAGTCTGGACGTTAGGCGACGACCCATCAGGAGCTCCGCCGGGCTGCTGCCGGTCTCCGTGTGTGGGGTCGTGCGCTGGCCGAACAGGAACACCGCCAGTTTGTAATTCCAGTCCTTACTGTGAAACTTG
>NW_015175476.1:111219-140832 GCF_001447785.1 Gekko japonicus
TCCATGCTACAGGGGGACCCCTCTATACGGACCGAAACGTGGATTTTGTTTCGGCCGTCTCGGAGCATTTCACCTACCTGGGGCTGGGGCTTTTTGGAGACTGTGTGGAGGTCGAAAGCTCCATGCTACAGGGGGACCCCTCTATACGGACCGAAACGTGGATTTTGTTTCGGCCGTCTCGGAGCATTTCACCTACCTGGGGCTGGGGCTTTTTGGAGACTGTGTGGAGGTCGATGGAGTGCAGATCCACGGTGTGGATGGGCTCAGTCAGATGTGCCGACCTCTTTCCTGGCTGGCGGCGGCCGCGGCAAACCTTGGCAATGTGTCCCTGTTTGCTGCAAGCCCGGCAGACGGCGTCCCGGAAACGGCAGGTCCGGCGCTTATGCGATTCTCCGCAGCTAGCACAGGGTGGGTTGAACTCCGAAGACCTTGCCGGCTGGGCCCCTTTGGATCAGTGCGGCTGCGAGGGTTTGCGCTGAAGTTGCTGAACCTCGTCCTCCTCGGAGTTGGCCGACTCCGCCTGGGCCTGGGTGCGATGGACCTGGATGCGGTCTGGATGTGCCGTTTCGTAGGCCACCGCTTCCTTTAAGGCCTTGGCCACCGTGAGGTCGTCTTCCCTGATTAGGCGCCTTCTCAGCTTTGCCTCCCGCAGACCCACCAGGAATTGGGTCAACAGTGTGTCTTCCAGGCTGGGGAAGTCGCATCGCATAGCGGCCATCCGAAGGCCGGCCAGGAAATCCGCTGCCTTCTCCCCCGGGGCTTGGACTCTTGCGCAAAAGTCCATGCGCACAGCATACTTGGTGGGTTTGGGAGCCAGATGGGCCGTGAGGGCCTCGAAAGTTTCCCCCTCCACCTCCTTGGGTGAAATTAAGTTCTGTAACAGCAGGAGGGTGTCCATACCGCACAGGCGTATAAAATGGGACCTCTTCATTTCTGCGTTGGTAATCTGCAGGCATGCTAGGTAATTCTTGAGTATCATCACCCATGTCGTCCATCTCTCGGGATGGGCCAGGTCGAAGGCAGCGATACCCTCGTGGGAGGTCCCGGCAGGTACGGCGGCCACGGCGGCGGCTCCCGAGGATGAGGCGTCTGAGGGGTTGGACATCTTGGCGTGTGCGTTTGGTGGGAACCGGGATCGTCAGCGAGGCGAGATCAGCGAGGCGAGGAGGCGAGATGCTCTGGCGGGGCAAGACGAGCTGGCGGACTGCCGAGTCGAGGAGCGTGGCGAAGCGCGGTGCTCGGGGTTGTGAAGCGAAGAGCTGAGCAGCGAAGAGCGGGGTGGCGAGGCGCGGTGCTGAGTTGAAGCGAAGCGCCGCGTTAAGTTGCGAGGTGGCGTGGCGAGGTGTGGTTGACGGAGCGAGGCGTGGCGATGAAGCGGGGACCTCCGGCGAGCGGCGTGGCTGCTGCGGCGATCGATGCTCGGTGCGGCTTGGTCTCCTCTGGGTCTGTTCAAGAAGGGCAGAATCCCATCCTCGTCACCAGTGAAAAGTACTCGGACACGTAGAGTGATTCAGCAAAGTACTTTATTAGATCAAGAACCAGACAGGGAACCCCGGCACGCAGGCCGGTATATATGCCCAGAACCCACCACCAAAACACACCCCATAGTGACCCTATTGGTTATTTACAGTGGCCGAGAGTCTCATAGGCTCTCGGCCACGGACCTTGCCCTCTGGTTGGTGCGGGCTAGGATCCGCTCAGCTATTGTTCTCTCGGAACGAAGCTTGGGACTTGTGCGCGACCGCATGGCCCAACGGTCGCGCACGTGGCAATACGGATACATTACAGGGGCTGAGGAAAATGTCATCAGTGTGAGCTGATGTCATCAGAACTTTAAAAAAATGCACATCTTTCCATCCAGATGGTGGGCTAGCATGCTTGGACTGCATTCTGTTCTGAAAGATTGCAATAAATGGGTTTCAGAAAGCACATGCAGACAGGGAAAATTTAGAAAGTGAACAGAGAACAACATCATCTAGATGCCTCTAAAAACAGGGCTACTGTTTGGAAGCCAAGATGGATAAAAACAGTCAATGACAATTGCCCCAAACCCTCTGTTATAGGAATGGATACAATCTTTCTATAAGAAGAAAATGGTAATAGGTGTTCCTGAGCACTGCTGCCATTTGGCCCTTTTGCATTCTGGCTGGATTCAGAAGTACCCTAGGCTGTAGACATGTTTACTTATAAATAGGGAGTCCTATTTCTCTTGGGCAGCCCACCACTCTTGACCACTGGAGTACCTTGACACAAACTCTGTATGTCACTATTTCCTTATTACTATTTTTGCTTCATCTGTTTGATAATGGCCTCTAATTTCTGTTTCAAAACTGCAGTGAAGTCTTGTCGCTCATCTGATAATGAATAATACATACTGATCCGATCCCACTCCAGAGCTTCAACATTCTCATGTAGATTTTAAATAACAGAGATAAGATGGCTGGGCTAGGTTATAATACAACCGCTTGTTTGATACTTTTTAACATCTTCTTAAATGTACTTAAAATACTAAATTGCAATTCAAATACATGTAGCTTGTAATGAAACAATATGCATTTTAAGGAATATTAGGTATATTTTTGATGGATTCCCCACCACCATCACCTCTGAAATCAAATTCACACTATTTCCAAGAAGTAGCAGACAGAGGAATTCCATATTAATTAGGCCCCTGCCACACGGCAGGGAAAAGACGGGGCGACGCACGGCTTTTAAAAGCCGCGCCAAAAAAGAAACGCCCCGGCGGGATCCCACGGATCCCGGTTGCTGCGCTCTGTTGCTCCCCGGCACGATCAGATGCCGGGGAGGACGACACTAGTTGGAGGGGGAGGCTGCCGTACTGCGCATGCTCGAGCATGCGCAGTACGGCAGGGGGCCGGGGATGCGACGGCGGCAAGACGCGCCGCCGATCCCACGGCCAGGATGAAGCGCCTCAACCGGATGAACCACCAAAGTAGGTGGTTCATCTTTGACGCGCTTCATCGGGGGAAGGGCTGGGTTGAAGGCGGGAGCGCGACACCAGGCAGATGTTGTCGTGGGATCGCGCCCATCTGATGCGCCTCCAATCCGGCCCGCTCCTGGCCCAAACTGCCTCGTATGAACGGGGCCTAAGGAGGAATGTAGCAGCAGTAATGTGAATTAACAGCTTAGCAGCCACATGTGAGAATCAGGGCATAATAAAACAAATCAACCATTCTATGGGTTTTGGATTCAGCTGGCATTCATAAGGCAAGTGGTTGTATTTACACAGGATTCCCTGAGAGGACTGCAAATCCACATGTGCTGATGCAGATTTCAGGTTACTATATGTTCTTTATGTTTCTCTTGATGGTTCATTCTCACTATCCTTGACCACAAGGGTAGACAGCTTGGCAACCCCCCCTGCATGTAAGGCAGATAGACTACAACTGGATCCACCCCAAATAACACTGATTTGTGAATATTATTCAGATTATTCTAGAGCCTTGCTGTCTGGTTGCAATTTTCCAAACAGCAGGAACCAGGAGGGATTGCAACTGTGAGGAGATTCCATAGCATCCCATATACTTGTGAGCAGGATTTTAGGAACCAGATCATCTTTCCTTTCATTTATTAGCTTCATTGACCAGAGGTCTTTAGCCAAGCGTACAAACAGCTAGTATAAAATACATTACATATAATTACAAGATAATTTAGAGGAACCAGATCATCCACCATTTATACAGTCATTCGTTGCACTTTCTTCCAGTTATTGTGCTGTCTTCACGGGCTTTGGGAGGACTATATATGGCTTGTTTTAATGACTTGTTTTAATATTATTCATTCTTCTATTGTTTTCTATTGCTTTATTGTTGTTCTTAACCTCATCTGTGATTGTACACAGGATAGGCAAAGACAGGAAAGGCTGAAAGGTAGACAAGGGGGGAATTGAGGATGAAGGTACAGCTCCCTCCATCCTTCCTGTGACAAGCCTTGCCAATGAACCCACATGTCCTGATACTTCACTCACAAATTTTCCATACTTACCTCTCTTCAGTGTCACACTTGATTTTTGTCTAAAAATGGACCCATGTAGTTGAGGGTTTGGGGGAAGGAGGGAAACACTCTCTCATACACCAGTAATAAGTCTCGGTGCCTCCTGTGCAAGTGGGAATTTTAACTGCTTGTGAAACAAGGACCAATACTCTTGTAAATCACAGTTTTGGAAGGGAAAATCCATTGGGTGACAACCCATAAGAATTTCATCCCTGTTACTTCTATGTGTGGATCTTACGGATAGGAATGTACTTCCAACTGAATTTTTTTGCACACTCCTGGTTAAAAAGCAATTGGAAAGAAAAGTATTTATTTATTTTATTTATTTATTTATCAAATTTATACCCCACTCTCCCAGCCGAGGCCGGCTCAGGGCGGCTTACATAAAAAGGCACATAAATACAGTTAAAAACAGTCCTAAAACTTTCTAAAACTATCTGACATTATAAAGTGCTAGTACTCATTATTGTTGTTTAACTATGGTGGCCATATTCAATATTGTCCTCACAGTGGGCTCATCTTCCTTAAGGCAGCTGGTACAGGCTGTTGTTGGAATTTCCAGGGGACAGGGCTCTCTATCCTTCAACTGTTGGGGGTGGCTCCTTAATTAAAAGCCTGGTGGAAAAGTTCTAAACTACTCAACCAGGAAGGGTTCAAGCTTAGGCTAGAAGCATAAGAATGTCTTCTCATGATTAATTCAAACAACTTGTCTTTTCTCACTTTACATGCTACATTGCTTTTGCTAGACCATTTGGTTTTGTTGGCGCATAGTCATATGTATTACTGTGATATTCAAAGATGGCATAAAGCAACTGGTACCAAAGTAGAAAGAAGTTCTCCTGTGCCTGACTCATGGAATAAGAGCTGTACGTTGCTGCCATTTTGATCTTTCCCATTTTAAGTGGGACCACTGACCTGATACAGCAGTCTCTACTTCTGTTGTTATGCTGCCCCCCCAGCTGTCACCAAAGGTCATCAATACTATATTCATGGCAGTGCCACATCTGTGAGCATCCATGTATACACTTCATTCTTTTCAACAGAAACTGTCCCAGTAAAATGTATTTCTCTACTTAGTTTATCTTTAAGAATACCTTTTCTTTATCAGTACTAGAGAGAGCCAGTTTGGTATAGTGGTTAAGTGCGCGAACTCTAATCTGGGAGAACCGGGTTTGATTCCCCACTCCTCCACTTGCACCTGGCTGGATGACCTTGGGCAAGCCGTAGTTCTGGCAGAGCTGTTCTTGAAAAAGAGCAGTCTCTGTCAAGAGCTCTCTCAGCCCCACCCACCTCACAGGGTGTCTGTTGTGGGGAGGGGAAGGGAAAGGAGTTTGTAAGCCACTCTGAGACACCTTTGGGTAGTGAAGGGCGGGGTATAAATCCAATCTCTTCTTCTTCTTCTTCTTCTTCTTCTTCTTCTTCTTCTTCTTCTTCTTCTTCTTCTTCTTCTTCTTCTTCTTCTTCTTCTTCTTCTTCTTCTTACGTGTACAGCAATTATCCCAAAGATCACCTCTATGATTGCTCTTAATCAGCACCTTCAGGATTAGTGACAGATAATGAAGCTTTGGGAAAGGGGGGGGGGAAGGAAAAATTATCAGTCTGTATATATAATTAGGAGCCAAGGGCAGCATGGTGCCAGTAAATTTCTTTGGCATGATAAATGGTGGGGAACTGAGACTATCAAAGTAAGTTCTCACCCCCCCCATTTCTAAATACTTTGGATGTACTCATGTCTGGTGGTTCCAAATCACTGTAAGACAGCTTCTTCCCACAGCATCTGGCTGTTTCCTGAACACCCTGGGTGTTCTGATGGCCCTGGTCTCTTTGTCTGCACTGTGGTTAGGCTATTGCAGGTCTGTCTGGGTTGATCTGCTAGGCAGGCTCCTACTTTCTCTTGACTCATAAAATCCATGAACTATTCCTTTAGGAACATCTTGTTTCTCATATCTATACATTTTAGGAAGGAAATGAAGCTTATGTTTAAACTTAGAAATCTCTCCTAATCTTCCTAGACATCTCACTTACTCATGCATAATGAAATTCAAGCTCATTCTTCATGATTAAGAAAGTAACCAGGCTTCATTCCACCCCCACCCCCCCAATAAAGGCTAAAAATGCAGTTAGGAAGTCATTTTGTCAAGGTACAACTGGTCTGACTCTTTCTTCTGACTGGTATCTGATTAAATGGGAGAACAAAATGATGAAGAACATCTCTGCAATGGTAGACCTGCATTCTGTGTTTCTGTTCAGACATGGCTTGCAAGAAGCCCTCTCCTCTGGAAATGACACACAAGAACAAGTTGTGAAAATCTGCAGAACGTGTGATAGTGGACAGCAGAACTTTCACATTGTCAGCTATGCTGCCATGAAAGTTGGGGAGGTTGGTCTGTGTCTGGGTAATTGCTATTGCTTTCCTTTCAGGTTAATTGCTATTGCATTCCTTTCTGTGCTTTTTCTGCTGTGCGCCGAAACGCTTATCTATACAGATGTGCTGGAGGGTGTTGTAGTGTCTGGGATTTCATTAGGTGCCGTGGGAGAATGTTCGTTATCAGCTTCAGCTACCTAACTGTCTCTGAGCCTTAGCCCATGCGCGGGAGGGCGCCTAATTGGCCAGTACTTTTGGGGGGGTGCATACAAATACCCTATATCCTATTATGCCCATGGGGCCACCGCCATTCTTAACAATGCCTATGTTACTGCATCTATAGCTCTGCAATAAAAGTATAACCGTTCCTGAATGCGTGTACTTCATAGTTGGCTGTGGGTTCTGACATTCTGTTAAGAATCCTCCATTCTCTATCTCCGTGCATCTCTCTACAACTGCGATGAGCGACGGAGAGGAGAAACAGATTCCTGAGAAAGATGACTCCGGGGGGGGGGTCCCTACTCCTATCATGACCGGTCAGGGGACCCCCATGACCCAGTCGATGGTGCCAGTGACTACCACGCCACTGGTAACTGCAACTGACACGGGAGCCGTTCCTAAGACGACATCGACCCTGGTGTTCTTGACACCAACGAGGCCGAGGCAGCCGCCCAGCCATGGTTATCTGGCTCTGCCTGAAGAATGGGGAGTGGGGCCATTTTGCGGCCGACTGTGGCAGGAAGCAGGGGCCAAGCAAACCTACGAAGGTGCGCCCAGCCACGCCAGATAAAAAGCCGATGGGAAAGCCAAAATATGCCAAAGCCCTGCAGGCTGCTCCCAAAGAATTAGAGGCAGAATCCAGCGGAGACGACCCCGAGCCGGCGGAAAACAGATTGGTCCTGCTGTAAGAGGTGCAGAGCAGCAGGGCCCGATCCCGGAGGCACCAAATGTGGTGAGCAGTTTTCCCTCCTTATTTTTTGTGACTGTGACTTTGATTAACCCCAGCCTAGGAACGTATATACAGGTGAGAGCCCTGATTGACTCGGGGTGTGGGAGGGATCTGATCAACCCCTCCCTGGTTATGGGATTGGAGGCTGGGGCAGTAGTTAAAAGATCCCCTGATCTTTACACAAATGGATGGCTCTACAATGAACTATTTGTGTGAGTACGAGATTGTGCCATTGCGAATCGGGGCGGGGGATCACTGGGAGGACAGAACATTCATGATCACCTGAGCCGCCAGGTTCCTGCTAGTACTTGGGGCCCCGTGGCTGCATGGACACGATCCCTACATCTTATGGGACGAAGGGAAGGTGCAGTTCATTTCACCTAAGTGCCGGGGCCACAGTGGGAACCCGGAATGGGGCCAGCAGCCGATAATCGAAGGCCCTAGAGTATGTTTAGCTCAGGAGGAACTGCTCGCCATTCCCCCCGAGTATTGGGATTTGGCTAGGGTGTTCGAGGAGGAGTCGGAGTCGGATGAACTTCCCCCGCATAGACATTCAGACTGTAGCATTGAACTGTTACCGGGGCAGAAACTTCCCAAGGGGCGCATTTATGCGATGGGACCGGCCGAACAGGAGGAACTACGCAAGTTCATTGACAAGAACTTAGCCCATGGGTTCATCCGACCGGCCTCGTCCTCCTACGCGGCCCCGGTGCTGTTCTGAAAGAAAAGGGAAGGGGGGCTGTGACTCTGCACTGATTACCAGGGTTTAAATGCAGTGTCTTCCACTAATGCCTATCCCATGCCATTGATTAAAGACTTGCTTGGTGAAGCGGCAAAAGGAAAAATCTTCTCCAAGCTGGACCTTCGGAATGCCTACTTTCGGGTGCATATCAGGGAAGGGGATGAGCATAAGACCGCTTTCAACACCCCCCTTGGCCAGTTTGAGTACCGGGTGATGCCCTTCAGCCTTCAGGGGCCCCCAGGGGTCTTCATGAACCTAATCAATGAAGTGTTGCACAAGCACTTGTTCAAGGAGGTGCTTGTTTACCTAGATGATATCTTGCTGTACTCCCCCGACCTACCTTCACACGTGAAATTGGTGAGGGAGGTCTTAACCACGTTGCACAAGCACAAACTGTTCGCTAAGCTGTCTAAATGTGAATTCCACAAAATGCACATTGACTTCTTGGGATATCGGATCTCTGACCGGGGCCTAGAGATGAACCTGGGGAAAGTTCGCGACATGTTGGGGTGGGGGGTACCCCGAACCCGACGACAGCTTCAGTCCTTCCTCAGTTTTGCAAATTTCTACAGAACCTTTTTACCCAACTTCGTCTAGGTCAGCTTGCCCCTCACAGATTTGCTAAAAACTAAGGGGAGGGGCCCAGAGGTTACGAAGTCGAGTGCCACGCTGCCATGGAATAAAGAGTGTCAGGAGGTGTTCGATCGCCTCAAAGCCTTATTCACCTCCGAACCGGTTCTTGCCCACCCTGATGAAATGAAAACATTTGTTGTACAAACTGATGCGTCTGATGTTGCCATGGTGGTGGGGATTTACAAGAAGGGGAGGATGGATTGTTGCATCCATTAGCTTACATGTCAAGAAAGTTCAATGACATGGAACGTAACTGGTCAGTATGGGAAAAGGAGGAAGGGGCAATAAAGCTCGCCCTATCCACATGGAGGCATTGGCTGGATGGGGCGAGGGTCCCATTTGAGGTGTGGACTGATCATAAGAACTTAAAAACTCTTCAAACACCTCAATACCTCAGCTCTGTTGGGCTGATTTCTTTTCCAAGTTTCAATTCACCTTGCACCATTTCCCGGGTTCTGTGAACTCTTTGGCTGATGCCCTGTCCCGCCTATCCCAACATGACAGCCAATGAGATGTAGTCTTGGACTCGGTGTTCACACCCTCACAGCTGGGCGGGGTGGTGATGACTCACAACCAAGCCCACCTAAATCCTCCTCTTTCTCCTGTGATGTTGCACCTGCCTCCCATTGGGGCAGGGAAGGAGGAAACAGACACTTAGCATGGTAAATTCGCCTCCGCCCTTTCGGAGGGGGATAAAGAAGTTCTTGAAGCGGAGGGTGATTTTGAACTACGGGACAATGGCTGTTGGTACCGGGGACATAAGCTGTTCGTTCCCTTCTCACTCAGGGGGGAGGTGTTACAGGCAGTGCTTGGCTCCAAACTGTCCGGACACTCAGGATTCGTTAAATCCCTTCAATTACTCCAAAGGCAGTTTTGCTGGCCACAAATGTGCAAGGATTTATCCTCCTTTGTTAATTCGTGCCAAATCTGTGCCATGAGTAACCCAGACTGGGAAAAAACCTGGGACTGTTACAACCACTTCCTACTATGAGTTGACCCTGGGAAGTTATCTCTATGGATTTTATAACTGACTTACCACCGAGCAAATCGATGACTGTAATTTGGGTGGTAGTGGATTTCTTTTCTAAGCAAGCACATTTCATTACGTTCGCTTCACTACCCATGGCTAAAACACTGGCAAAGGTGTTCCTCCTGCACGTGGTGAGGTTACACATGCTCCCCACCAAGGTGGTCTCCGACCGGGGGACCCAGTTCGTCTCCCAGTTCTGGGGGGAGCTGATGAAACTGATGGGAGTGGAGTGAGGCCTTAGCAGCGCCTACCATCCGGAAACCAATGGCCAGACTGAGAGAGTTAATTAAACTTTGGAACAATATCTGCGTTGTTTTGCCAACGATCAACAGGACGATTGGAATGACTTGTTGCCCCTGGTCAAATTCTGTTATAATAATACTTGTCATTCTTCCACTGGGATGTCCCCGTTTAAGGCGCTGTGTGGTTATGACAGCCCGCCTGTCCCATTCTTGGAAAGGGACACGGACATGGGGCCGGGGGACGCTGCTCAATGGTGTAAACAATTGCGGGACTCTTGGCCTCTACTGTGTAAGACTTTAACAGGTGCCAAAGAAGCATATAAAGCGCAGGCTGATAAGAGAAGGGTGGAGGGTTGGGCTCTACAACCTGGTGACTCTGTGTATGTTTCTACTAAAAATATCAAGATGTTACGGCCAAGTCTTGAAGTTGGGTTGGAAATATATTGGGCCGTTTCATCCTTCTGAAGAAAGATTCGGGTTCCAACTCCTGGTGTCCATCGAAACCAGTGCCCCCTCCTATCATGATTGAGGGCAAGGAACATTATGAGATATCTAAAATTCTGGACTCTAAGATCAAACAGGGAAAATTGATGTATTTGGTTGAGTGGGTGAATTTTGGACTCCAGCACCTAGAATGGGTGGAAGTAGGGGATATTCGGGCCCCTGAACTGTTACGACAGTTCCATAGAGACTTCACGGACAAACCAGGAGACCTCTTGGAATGACCGGGAGATCTCCCGGAATGGTCGGGATAAGCTGATTTTTGAGAGGGCAGTATGTCAGCTATGCTGCCATGAAAGTTGGGGAGGTTGGTCTGTGTCTGGGTAATTGCTATTGCTTTCCTTTCAGGTTAATTGCTATTGCATTCCTTTCTGTGCTTTTTCTGCTGTGTGCCGAAATGCTTATCTATACAGATGTGCAGGAGGGTGTTGTAGTGTCTGGGGTTTCATTAGGTGCTGTGGGAGAGTGTTCATTCTCAGCTTCAGCTACCTAACAGTCTCTGAGCCTTAGCCCGCATGCGGGAGGCCGCCTAATTGGCCAGTACTGTGGGGGGTGCATATGAATACCCTATATCCTATCATGCCCATGGGGCCGCCACCATTCTTAACAGTGCTTATGTTACTGCAATTATAGCTCTGCAATAAAAGTATAACCATTCCTGAATGTGTGTACTTCGTTGTTGGCTGTGGGTTCTGACACACATCAACCCTTATCTGACCAAGAGTGTGTAAGGGAGCAGAGGCCAGATCAGAAGAGATGTTCCAGACAGGCTTTGTACCTCTGCTATTTTCTCTAGTGCCCTCTGCTGCTGAGTTTCTCTAGAATTTTGGCTTCTGGTATGTACATGGACTATTCTTTGTAGATGGTAACTAGAATGTTCCCCCCTTTCAGGTAATTGTGTCACATTTTTAAAACATTCCCCCCTCATTTCCACATGTACATGTTTAGAAATTTAATCTGACAATTAAAAATTTCTTGGCAGTTGTATGCATATCTGAAGCACAAGCATGAATGTAAGGGAAGGTTGGGAATTTGTGAAGGTCACCATTAACAAGTGCTAACAATCCCAGATGAATTTTGTGAATATCTAAAGGACATATATATCTCCACAGTTTTCAGGCATGTGTATGTGAATGCCACCAATCACATTAGGTGCTGTCACTGTACACTGCTATACCTTTGAGGATCAAATCACACAATTTCAAAGTCCACATGGTGAACAAGTGGCCACAACAAAGACTTTGGTGTATTCAGTTCCCAGCCATGTGAAGGTCCAATACAGATTCAGTACAGACTGCAGTGCATAGGAAGAAGCACCTTCAGCTTTGCACCTGCACTATTTTTTCTACCTGAAATGGCCTGGGAAACCAATATTTGCCCCAATGGGGAAAGTTGTGTGTAACGATGGCCACATGTAACTCCCTCAGTGTTGCAGATAGCAGCTCCTGGAGCATTTCAGGTCAGGAAAACACATGCCGAGAGGAGGCTCAAATTCCCTGCCCCGGCATGCCACAACCTGACCTGAATTGGGCTCCTGCTCATTTGGGAATTAAGTTTCTATCACAGAACTCCCAGGCTGTGTCAGTTGTTACATGTACATTGGCCTTGAGTTTCCTGGCAATCACAAGGTTCGTCTGCAATTCTCAACATTCCACTGTTTAGACATTTACTGTTCCATAAAGATTAACAGTGCAATCCTAAGCACAGCTACACCTTTCCAAGTCCATATTAGTCAATGTGTAGAAGGGTATAACCATCTTTGAGATTGCACTGTGTCTGCCAGTCTTGTGTCAAAGCATATGAAAAAAAACAATGTGTACATAATCTCTTTTTCTTAGAGGGTCTAATCTGGTATATAGACCACATAGTAAAATTTGCAGCCATTCTGAAGCAGAAGACATTACTGTAAAGCAAGTGGTTTGGAGACTCTAGACATAAGATTTCATAGTAAGCCACTTGAAAGGAAGTAAAACTTGTGTCTTCTAATAAAGACTTACTTCCCTGAATAGGTAAGAACCTATATAAAGTTTGATTGACCATGCCAGTATGCATCATCATTAAATCCCAGCACTAGAGTTTTACTCCTATATATCTCTAACTGTAGGAAAGCCTAAGAGCCTCTAGGAGAATGCATTTCCTTAGTTACTAAATAAGTAATAAATAAGGTGAAAAAAAGTATAAAGTCCACTAACAAGATAACTGTAATTTATTGCTAATGTAATACGTATTTTCTATTTATCTATTACATGCATATCCCATCATGGAATTTTGCAGCATATATATGATTTATAGGAGGAGATCTTCCATCCAGACACTGATCAATGTAAACAAAGACACTGTATTGTGTGTCTTTGAACCATACCCTGGGACCCAAGACAGCCTGTGAAAGTCTACATCAAACTAACAATATTAGATCAAACAAATTTACTCTTGGGGGGAAATGCCAAAAATTAATTCTGTAATCTAATAGAATTGCACGTAGATTCCAAAATTCTTTTCCCCACCACCACCATTTCCCTTTTCTACCATCAAAAAATTGGGGTGATTTATATAATGTGGAGAGGGGGCTGGTAAAGCAAGATTAAAACTGTAGTAGAGGGGTACCACATGGAGCTGCCACATGTGTTTTTAGTGTGGTTTGACTAGCAGCAGCAAACCTCTTTGACTTCTCCGTGGGTCTTATGGTGTTTCTTTTACTTGGGCTGGGGTTGTGTGTTAGCAGATATTTTTTTCATAAGAAACCTGTCAAATATTAACATGAAGCAATACATTCAAGGAGAAAATGGCCCTATTGCAATACTATCTACAAGATATGCTGTAAATCCCCGTGTAAAATCTGTTGGCCTTGCAATAATGCATTCTTAAAGACAATCTCAGATATTGATGGTTCAAAGTGAGATAACGCAAAGTGGGGTCATTTTCTCGTTTTGTACATCTTGTTTTGTTTTATAATCCCACAGTTTAACTGAAAAAAGATAACACCATCCATTTTAGTTCATCTGAAATATTTTTGTTTTATTTTATTAGCCCTATCAATGCTGTTCACTTCAGAGGAGCTATGTTTGTCATTTTATTTATTTTACATTTCCTCCCCAACTATTTCCTTCCTCTTTTTCTTCTTCTCTGTGTCCAGGATTATTGAGAGCAACCCTGGGCCCCAAGCAAAATATTTCTGCAGCTCCCTGCCCCCCACATTTAAGGAAGAGAGACACACATCCAAGGAAGGGTGAGAAGTTGAGAACTCACCAGTCCTTAATGGGACAGGGGAGAGAATTGCCTCTAGGAATCCATAATAACTCACGTTAGCCCTTAAGTAAACTGGAAAACACATCAAGTGTGATCTTCTGTAGGATATTACTTGCTATTATTTCATGTCAAGCAAAGGGTTAAAATGAAAAGTTATGACTTCCTAGAGAGGTGTCAGTTACTGAAGCCTTGAGATTACAGGCATCCTGCCAGATGAAACAATGGGAACAAAATGAATCAAGGTATCTGCCTATTTTCATGACCACCAGAGCAATTCAGGCCCTGGAAATTTAGTCTGCTTCCCTCTTGCCAGCCCGCTACTTGTGATCCATCCATCAAATATACCAGCTCTGTATTGTGGTTTGACCAGAGCTTGCAGTCCAGCCCCTATTTTCCAGCAAAAAACAGGACACTTATTCATGGTTGGTCAGTAAATTCAGCCTGGTGTATCCTGGTTCAGAGTTCCATAGCAAGACTCCTCCAGTCAGCATTGCCATGCATTCCCATCTGCACAAATTTACTTAAACGAAACTACTAATTCAACCCAATGCCCTTGATTAGTATCACGCGAGTTAAAAATAATCCTAACAACCCGACTACAGACTTTGAGTCATTTATTTATTCATATTGTTATATCTTGCTATAGCTTGGGAAAAGAAACTTGCATTCCCATCTGCATCCTCCTGCTCAAATAAAATGATATAATAGGGCATTCACAATGGCGAAATCAAGGCAGTTTCCTGTCTTTTTAGATATGCCCTTATCCATCCAAATAGTCCCCACGTTAAAGTAATGTCCCCTTCCATGAGAACCTGTAGGTCTCTGCTGAATTTAGAACCATACTTGCAGTTGAGGTATGTATGCCATTTCTGAAACCCACTAAACAAATATAAACAGCAAATTACTGATAGCACTGAAAGCTTAAGGCCTTATCCAGGTATTACCAGGAGTGTCATTGCCCAGAGATGGCTTCTGTGCTTTCAAATGGCTGCACCACCAAAATCCACAACTGCTGATGTATCTTAACTGTGCAGTCCACTCCAGTCCAGTTGCCTAGCATGTGAATGTTGTACCATATTAGGTAAAGGTTCCCTTGCTCGAAAGCCAGTCGAATCCGACTCTAGGGTTGCAGTGCTCATCTCCGTTTCAAAGCCGAAGAGCCAGCGCTGTCCAAAAACATTTCTGTGGTCATGTGGTCGGCATGACTAAACACCAAGGCGCACGGAACGCTGTTACCTTCCCACCAAAGTGGTACCTATTTATCTACTTGCAATTTCTTGCTTTTGAACTGCTAGGTTGGCAGGAGCTGGAGCTAGAGATGGGAGCTCACTCCATCTTGCGCCACCCGGGTCTCGAACTGCTGAACTACTGACCTTCCACAGCCTGCAGTTCAGCGTCTTAACCACTTGAGCCACCGCAGCTCCATATTACCATATTAAGGGTTACATAATTAATGAAGTCAAGAACTGGCCTCTTTAGACAACCAAAGGAAACAGAGAGATTCCCCACCCCCAGTATTACGTGTGGCTTAGGAACAGTTAAGACTTTCACTTACACCATAGTATGAGAACATTCGTAGTGAATATTCTCTGAAGGTGGAGTAAGTGAGAGTCGGCTGAAACCCACTGGGAAATGGCACTGAGATCAACACCAGTCGTGTCCTTTGGCTTTGCAGATGTGGCTCAGCTCCTGCAAAAAGGAATGCCCCCCTTCTTCTAGGCAGCACCAGGATGAGTCAAGGTATTGTGGCTGAGACTGTGAGGTCTGGCTCTGTCACCCTGCAGACAGACAGACGTTCAAAGAAACCACAGCACTCAGGTTTATTTGCCTTTTCCTTCTTAATCAAACATAAGCTATGCAAATATGTATGGATTTCACCCAAAATGCAAATAAATCCTTTGAAACACCTGAGGACCGTTTACTTTCAGAAATACCCTGGCAAGCATAAGTCAGAAGGTGGGAAATGGAAAGGAGAGGGGGGATTGGGAGGAGGGTGAAGTTTGTGGCAGTCATTCAAGGAGAAGGGCAGGAAAGACTATCCCAGTCTTACTGTAAGTGATGTAATTCTGTTACTGTAATGCTCTTGACATTCCAAGGCTACCTCAGGCTGTTCTCTCACAAGTTCCCTTACGTGATTACAGAAAACATTGCCATAACAAAAGGATTCTTTTGGCACAGTTCAATGCTGGTCAGGAAGTATGGTTGTATACAGGTGGGAGAATGAAACTTACAGGGTAAATAAGGAGTAGCTCAGTCCTGTACACCAGCTTCTTCTTCTGCTGCTGCTGCTGCTAAAGAATGGTTTGTGTTAGAGTCGCTTTCTGTTCACAGAAAGTACAGCAAATGCATCTTGTACAGGTCTCCCTTGCATAAAATTTCCTTTTGTGTGTTTGCGCGTGTGTGGGGGGGGACTGATGCATGGATGTATTAGCATTATGGACTAAAAGGTCTATAAAGGGGTCAACGGATAAACATATTATTGGCTCTTTTCTCCCCATACCGGAGCCACCTTGAAATGCGTATCATAGCTAATGTACACAGGGGAGGAGAAATGGCATCTGGCCCTAATGGGGTACATTTAGTTTCATGTGTATTTGAGAGAAGACAAGTTATAGCCATCCTACGGCACTGGGAAGTGATTGTATGACCTGTTTATTTTTATTTATTTATTTAACTTTTACCCTGCCCTCCCCGCCAAGGCAGGCTCAATGTTTCCTCAATGGGTTGGCTTCTAGAATGGCATTGTAAGACCTTCACATTTTAAAATGGAAATCATTAAAAGGGTGATACTAAAAGTAATAGTGATTGATAGTATGTTCAACTGTCCAAAGCAATCATGGACTAGCACATACTAATTTATTCATGTGATGAAATATTACAACACTCTATGCATTGTATATCCAGCCATTTCTAATAGATGTGGGTGCTGAGATGTATGTATGGAGCTCCAATGACTATGTGGGATTCCTGCTTTCTATGCAACTAAATTTGTTTAGAATTTAGGGCCAGGAAGCTCTCTGCTTAATTGTGCTCTACCATCAAGGTCATAATATAATCTCCCTTGTATATAGAAGCCGAATGGTGGTGGCACTTCTCTAGAACATTACACACACTCCGGAATTGGTTGGCGCCCTGGTGTGTCACTCAGAATCTGTCCCTATCCACTGGCTGCATTGCTTGAGTCTCACCTCCAACATTCTAAACAGTTTGCTGTTCCCCTCCCCCCCATAGCCAGTTAGAACACAGAGGTTATTTGCATATGCAGCCTCATTGGCCTTTGCCTCAGAACACAGAGGTCGTTTGCATATGCGACTTGATTGGCTTTTGCCTCTAACATTCTAAAATGTGTCCAATCTCTAGGTGAGGGCTGGAGATCACTCAGAATTACCTGCTGGTTCCATCTCCTCCTCCCCGCTCGACTCATTCTCCAGCACATCCACCTCGGCTTGCAGGGTGCGGGGGGGTTCTGACTTTTGCCATCCCTTTCCTTGGAAGCAAGTCGCTCTGGCGCTTGTCACCTTCTTTCCGCCCGGATCCTCTCGCCTCCCTCAATGGACAGTTGGCTGCGAAATGGCCTTGCTCCCCATATCTTAGGCTCAGTCCCTGTTTCATCCATTGCTCTCTGACCGATGGCAACTGCATGGTGGGTTTCGCCTTGGGGTGGGGTGGTGCCGGTGCCCTTCCAGCCGCTACCGTGTTATCCAACCACATAGTGCACAGTCTGCTCTCGGCACTCTCCACCTCTTGCATCCAGGCCGCTAAGGTTCTTGGATCTCGGGTTCCTATTACTGAGTTCCGAATGTACGTATTCAGCCCTAACCGGTACTGCTGCATGAACACTGGGTCGGACTAGTCCTGGATTCTGGCCGCTTGCCGGTGGAACTCAGTTGAGTATTCCCAAACAACTTGCCTTGTTTAAAAGTGTGGAGGAACGCTTCCGCCTTCTCGCCCGCAGTGCGGTCCTCAAACTGGGCTCTTAACGCCCACATAAATGCATCAATGCTCCCCAATTCCACAGCCTCCAGGTTGTGGAGGCCCACATACCAGCTAGTCGCCGCACCACACAAGCGGGAAGCAATTAAATCCACTTGTTGCTCCTCATCGGGGAACAGATGAGCCCAGTGCTCAACAAACTTCATCACCTGTACGATAAAAAAGGAGAGGTTCTCCAGGTCGCCATCAAAAGTAATGTCAAGTAAGTCCTTTGGCTGTGGCATGGCCGGTGGAGGTAGGGGGTCTGCATGCTGCGCTGGGTGTGGTGGCGACCATGGCGGTGGTGGAGGAGGCGGCAGCAGTGGTAGTGGCTGAGGGACCGGCTGGCCCGGCCCTGCGCCAGGTCCGAGGGGGAGTATCAGTGGGGCCCATGGAACAGCCAGTTGGGTCTGCACTGCATGGGCCACTATCCCCGGAAGATTCTGGAGCAATTGCCCCATGTCTCACATTATAGTGCGGCAGTCCAGTTCCAGGCTATCCAGCCTCCCATCCACGTCCCTCCCTGGACTTAACAAAGATCTCGATGGGAATGTGATGGGTCTACCCGGGGTCATCCTGAAGCTCCCTGAGCTCAACTGGAGGTCAAAAACACTGTCCTGACTCTAACTTCCCAGCATTGACCAGGTAGTTTGCGTGGAGTCTCTCAAATGCCGGCCCCAGTCCCTATCTTTGTGGTGGTAGGTCACCCCCTTTCCCAAATGCACAGGGAAGAACGATATTGCTGACCGAGGTGTGGCCCCTCCATCTGTTGACACCGGCCCTTCTGAGCTCGCAGTCGTCACTGGCACCCCCGTTCTTGAAGTCATTGGAATGGGTACTGCTGGTGCTGTCATTGCTGGGGCCATGGTGGGCACCGTCGTAGGTACCGTCACTGGCACCGCTGTGGTAGTCGGTGTAGGCACCGATGTGGTTGTCGGGGTAGTCACCCCTGCCCCACCAGGGCCACTCATCTCATTCAGGAGAAAATCGGTCCGATGGGGTAAAGGAGATTCCTAGCAATTCTGTCAGGTTCAACAGCATGCAAATCTCCACACACGTTTCCAGGGAATCATTATATTTTGTTAGACTACAGGTCCATTGTCATGGTCTACAGGTATATTGTCTGGAATGACAATGGGGCGGATGCATCACTATATATAACATGATGCTGCAATTGGCTAAACAAATTAAATCCAAGTGCGCGCACGGAAATTCTCCCAGTGGGAAGTTACATAATGAACGGGAGATTCTCCGTGCTTCATGAGAGCAGAAATATTCACATCACCAGTGGAACGCAAGCCTTCTCAAGGTTAGTCAGATAACCCAGTCTGGCAGCGCCAGTTTGTACGGTCTCATGAGCGCCTCCCTATCGCTGTTTACAGCAAGCGAGCAAGTGTGCACAGTTGTGCCACAATCAGGAAAGGACAAATACAAATGAAACATGGCAGCTAGCTGACAATGATCTGGAATTGGGGGTAAGCAGTGTTGAGAAATTGACTAATTTATGGTTTTATATCTGCTTACACACGCAACACATGGAATTTGCACACATCTGTATACCATGGGCCAAAGGAAGCTGTTTGCAGCACCTACTGTGAGAGCCTTCACATAGTGAACACTTGCCTGCATTTTATGTTAATGTAGCTTGCACACATTCAGCTCAAAGGCTCATGAGAAGAAGAAGCACATGTTAGCCATTGTGAGCAGAGACAACAACCAAGAAAGAAAAAATTCCCCCATTACTGAAGAGACGAGATGTCACGCAGAACACGGACCTGATGTGCATCTGAATTGCAGTTTCCTGTTGATGGTACCTTGTTCGCCTGGGAAAGCCAAGATTCATCTGTACTTCAAAGAGGATACAGGAAGCAGAGACTTCACACTTGGCCAAATGGTGATCCATGAGATAGAGTGTAGAGTTTCAAATATTGGCCCAACCCATAGAATACCTGCCCCTTTCTACATGCACCAATGAGGAAAGTCATGGGATGGACTCGTAAGTAGGTGGGATTGCAGTTTGGCAAGGTGCCACCCACCTGGAGATTCAACTATAAAATGCAAAGACCATGCTTTAGATCCTGGGCTAGTCACATTCTACCATCAACGCAAAGACCATGCTTCAAGTCTTTTGGCTGGCCACATTCTACTATCCCCCACCCCGTCCTGCTTTAAAACTCTTTGTCTTTACTGGATCTCTTTGGGATGCGCAGCCAAAGAGATCCCCACACTAGCTGGCTAGTTTTAGCAGTGTTAATTAGTAACTACCCCTAGAACTATTCCTTACCCTCCAATTTTCCCTTGCAACAGACAAGACTTCTGGAAC
This sequence comes from Gekko japonicus, assembly GCF_001447785.1. Classification (NCBI taxonomy): domain Eukaryota; kingdom Metazoa; phylum Chordata; class Lepidosauria; order Squamata; family Gekkonidae; genus Gekko; species Gekko japonicus. The sequence goes on from NW_015175476.1 coordinate 131,237, forward strand.
AGGCAAGTATGAACCAAAATAGACACCTACCTAGCTCCAAGTAAATTATCTTAATATCTTTCTGTAACTCTAAAGGAACCTTGAGTGTATGCTATTATGAGACTGATTATTTTGTGTGTATGTGACATTAATATTGCTTAGTAAAAAGATTATTTGTTTTGGGAAAACACCCGTATGGTCTCCATTACTGGAACTCTGTGGGTAGACACGACCTTGGTATAGCTGGCCAGGACTCACATTAAATTTAGTTAGCCTCTGCTGTAGATAATGCAGTTGGCATAACAGCAGTGTAGCAACTAAATTTGCAGTTCACACAAAATTATTTAGGATGGTGGGGGGAAGGCAGACTGTGAAGGATCTTCACAAATTAGGAGAGTGGTGAAGTTCAATGTAGGTAAACATAAGGCGATGAACACTGGAACAAAAAAAAATTCCTAATTTCAGGTACATGTTAATATGGTCTGAACTCGCCAAGACTGAGATGGAAAGAGACCTTGGGGTCATAGTGTTAACCCAATGTGCCACAGCAGTGAAAAAAGACAAACTCTGCTGGGAATTATTAGGGAAGGGACTGAAGAAACAACAGCCCTGTATAGATTTATGGTGCAATACAACAATATTATAATGTCCCTGTATAGATTTGTGTTGTGGCCTCATTTGGAATACTTTGTTCAGCTCTAGTCACTGTATCTCAAAAAGGATATTGCAGAGCTAGGAAAAGTATGGAAGAGGGCCCCCAAGATGATTACAGTATTGGAGCAAAGGCTGAAGACTCTGGAACTTTACAGTTTAGGAAAGAAATGACTAAGGGCGGATATGATAGAGGTTTATAAAATTATTAATGGGCTAGAGACAGTGGACAGAGGGAACCATTTCTCCCTCTCCCAGACTACTAGAAAAGGTCATCCAGTGAAGTTGATGGGCAGTAGATCCAGGACAGGCAAAAGGAAATATGTCTTTATCCATTGTGGAATTTGGTGCCAGAGAACGTAGTGAAAGCCATAGGCATAGATGACTTTAAAAGGGAATTAAAGAGATTCATGAAGGATAGTTCTATCAGTAGCTACTAATTGTGGTGACTAAGGCAACCTTTACATTCAGAAGCAGTAAACCTCTGAATAACAGTGCCAGGAGGCAACATCAGGGAAAGGCCTCAGCCTCTGTGCCCTGCTGTTGGCCCTTCAGAGTAACTGGTTGGCCACTGCATGAGACAGGATTCTGGAACAGATGGACCACTGCTCTGATCCAGCAGGGCTTTAATGATTTTATAACCTTGTTTCCCTACTCCTCTTATTTCTTTGTATAACCACCCAAGTTTGTTGATATATATATTAGAATTATCAAATCCTGCCACCTAAAATTTTAATTAGATTTTGATAACTAGGTGGTAAGAAAAGTACAGCTGCTCTGCTGTGGCAAGAAACTTGTTGCCTCTGAATGTTTTTCCATTAGACAACACATAAAGACACAAGAACTTCCATCAAGATCTACATATACTAATCATAACAGTGTCATGATTTACCTAATAATTGCTGTATCTTTGAAGAAACTGTCATTTTTTCTTACTATTTTTAATATAAACTTTTTAATTGATAAGTAAAAAATATTGGTTTGAACACCTGGAGGGATAAAACAGATGCGGCATACATCTTGCAGGCAGTAAATTGTAATGTATGCCTCGTAAATAGCTTCTTATTTTTAAGGAAGGAAATCAAAATTTCTTCCAAACACAGATAAGTTATCTCTGTCTCACTATGTACTTTCTGATTTCTTGCAAAACAGGAACCAGGTTCATAAAGAAACAGCTGACCCTTTTTACAGATTTTTAAGCAACAGAAAACCTGAAAAATGCAGAAACTGCCTGGGTAAGAGTGTGCTGAGTGAAGCTGGGAGGGGGACATTCTAGGGCTCTTCAGACAAGAGGCCTGATGGGGGAACGAGGTAAAAGCTAATGCTTAACTGTGGGCTTTGGACTAGGTGAGGATTCCTAGCACCTTTTGGGGAGGGTACTCCCTAATAAGGAATATCCTCGATTTCCCAGTCTTTTGGGCTCAATGGAGACATTATAGGTATGACTTACTAAATCAGCAAAAGACATACATACCATCTATTTAAAAAAGAGTGTTTGTACAACAACCCTGAAAATTTCTAAAACCTGAAACATTCTAAATATTTTAGAATACGGTTTTCCTCCTCACTGAAACTTTTGGCCTTTTTTTGGAGAGTTTTTAACATTGAAAAGATTCACTTATTAAAATAAAAGCAAAAAGGCTTTTAAAGCAACTTCTAAATTATTTATAGTGTTTATTACAAGCCATTTCAGACTATAATGATGTACTCATCTTTAGCTCAACAATTGATTCAGTTTCAGAAATATTTATCCAGGAAAGTAATCGTTATAGTGTCTAGTTCTTTTGTCATCTTTTTAAAAAGTGGAGAATAGCTTTTGCTCCCCTTACTCCCACAAAACCCATCATCAGAAGCTACAGTTGAAGCCACCTAAAATGTGACCTTGCCATGAAAATGGTAGCCACACATTTAATTCCCACTGCTCGTTCTGTAACATCCAGTTAAGGAAATATATGATGTGAGCAAATTGTGCATTCCCTTCTTACATGGTCAGACAGTAATGTGGAGAAGGGACGGGGAGGCACATAGCATGCAGCATATACCTAAAGTGATGTGATACAGAGGATGGGGTGGATGTGTTTTTAATCAGATGACAGAATTCAGACTAATTGACATAAACTACAGCAACAGAGATTTCATCTACATTTGGAGAAGAACTTCCTGATTTTAATATGTGTTTGACATTGGGACAGTCTCCCTTGTGAGGTGGTAAATTCTTTATTGATGGAGGTTTTTAAGTGTCAATTGTATACCTAATTGTGAGGGATAATATAGTTGTAGTTCCTGTGTTGGCAGGGGGTTGGATTAGATGACCCTGGTGATCCCTTCCAATTCTGAGAGTAAATAAATAAATAAAATACATGGTTTCCAAACTAGATCATAAAGGGGGAACTAGATGAATCACTGCTATTTTTGTCAGTAAACACATAACTGAAGTCTAGCTGAAGCTGGAGAATATGGAGCACAATGTGACAAAGGAACTGAAAAGCTTACTTCACCATAAATGAGAAGGGAGCAGATCTCATAATTATTTTATATTCTTGTTATCGGAAAGTCAGACAGAGGTATGTCTGGATTCTTTACTGGATTTGGCCTTTCTTAGTGTTGTCTGATGGCTTTTCTAAAAAGCTTATGTAGATTAACTTTCCCAGAGTTTCGTCAAAAATGTGCAACAATCAAAATAGCCCTGAAAGTACTGCAAGAAGCAAACAGCAACAGCAAAAAGGACTGTCTGCTCTGGAAGCAACACTCTGGGTGCGGTCACACGGTCCTTTAGATTGGGGTTTGCCGCTGTTCCCTCTTGCATTTAAATTTGCTTATCCGGTTCTCTACCGCATTTTCCTGCACCGGGAAAATCAAGTACTTTCCTGGTATTTGCACTTTGAATCTGCTATTTCACCCATCTGGACAGCCATCTCTCGCCATGATTGTGATTAGGGCCATCTGACCATTCTTTGCGCAATGAGGTTTTTGGGGTTTTTTACAGCTTCCAGCTTTGAGTGGTTGTGCAACCCTATGCTTAATAAATTCATTATTTAAATGTTCAAGCGCTCATTCCAGTGTGGAGAAAGGTCCTGCCTACCCCAGGAGTGAAGCTGCGGTGGGCAGCAGGAGGCAGAATGGAAAGTTGGTGGGGGGGAGGTGGGGGAGAGGAAGTGTCAGGCAAGTGGGCGGCAGAGTATGCCCTAGGAGTCCCCAAAGCTGCGGCATTAGGAGGGAGGGAGGAAGGACCCGGCTTGCCAGCAGCATTGAGCCAGGGCAGGTCAGGCAGCAAGAGGCAGTGTGGAAAGTTGCTGGAGGCAGGCAGGGGGAAGGAAGTGCCGGAGGGGCTGGCAAGTGAGCAGGCAGTGGAGAGAGAGGGGCCTCCTCACGCAATGCTTCCAGTTCAGGGAGGGATGTGTGATCATCCCAACCCAAAGAAAAATATTCCCAATTAAATTATAGCGAGAACAAATCGCAATTACCTTGCCGTGTGACCACAGCCTCTGCCTGCCAGAGGCTCAGGAGAGCTTCCCATAGTGCGTATGCATTACTTCTATGGTACAATTGTAAGATGGGAGGATTCATGAATTGACTAAGAATCTTGAATTGTCACTTGAATTGACTAAGCATCAAACTAGACCCCACTTTTTAAAGTGTCAGGTCTGGGATCCCCAGGCCTCACTTACTTTTCCTGCAGCCACAATTTAGTAGGGAACTGCAGTGTATGAGGGGGCCTTCTGCCTTTCTCATGGTGCCATTTCAGCTCAGAAAATGGTGAAGGGAGGAAGGAGCCCCCCTTCGCATAAACACTGCAGTACCCAGCCAAATTGGATTCTTCCTGGTTTTTAAAATGACATTCCCAGCAGCTGGTTTGTGGCTCTGGAGAGAGTCACATTTCTAACAAAAAAAAAAAAAAGTGTAGTCTGGCCCTGACACCATAATGCTAAATAGGCCATGTAATCCTTACAGTTCCCATCACAGAGGTGACTTACAACTGGACTTTCATGAATTGCCATGTCTAAAATGGCTCCTCAAGAGACATTCAGATCCTCTATTAACTTATTCAGAGGCTTAGAAGGAATGATGAAGTAGGTTTCAGCAGCGATGATTTTCACTTTATATGACTGTGTAATAATATCACATAATCAGTGCTCATAGTGCAATATCTCTGCCCTCCTAATGCCCACTCTAATCTAGCCAAGAGAATCTCCATCCTCAATAGGGCACACCAGAAGTTTTGTTTCATAACACTGTCAATGTGCCTATTCAAGACCAGGTGTGTCAAGAGGAATCCAGAAATGTGTGCCATTAGGATCATTCCAGTTAATAATCAGATAGATAAACTGTTTAGGCATGATCCAACAAAAGTTTAAGTATATTTAAATACTTTTAATATCAGCAGACAACTTAGTCTTGAAAATCAAATTTCTCACGTTGAAACTGCTGAGACTTAGATGTTCATGAACTCGCCTGGGTTATCTCTAATGACATCTATGTATTGTGTGCGTTGCCTAATAAAACTTTCAGCATGTACAAATAATGTATTCTGACTGAAATCTGTAATCGTTTGTATTTTTTCAGCATACTGAAATGATGAATTAAACAGGTTCCCACACTATACATAGAACAAAGGATTTTGTGAGGTGACTGTTGGTATCTTTTTGGTCTCATGCAAAAAGATGAGCCACTCTTTGGGGGCAAAAGAGAACCAGTCCAGGAAATTTCCTTTGTAATTGGCCAAACTACATTTCTGAAGAGAGAAAGCTTATCTGCAGAAACTGTCATGAGACTCTTTGTCATAAGATTAACATCCCCTCATGTGCTTGTCTCGTCTATATTATATGGACATTGACTCACATATTAGGTGTCTAAAAGTGAAACATACTTTCTTATTAGTCAGACATTATTTTTTTAGCCTTATGGCAAGATTTTTCTTGCTATAAATTGGTATATCACCCCACTGGGTTTTCCATGAATGCTCTGAATATTCAAAGTACATTCTGAAAATCCTACTGACCCCTGGAAAGAGTCCTTCATTCATTGTTTCCCATGCAAAGTATCTTTTAGGGCACTTGTGCATACAAAGATACCTTTTTTCTGATACAACAGACTACATTTTTGTCATTGCTTCAGAGAGGTACTACTGTTGGCATTTCTGGGGGCAAACTAGGCTGCAGTTAGACCAGAGTCCGAAGTAGGAGTTTGCTGAAAAGAGTCAGGTTCAGTTTATAAATTTACTTAATAGTACTCTTCCTCTTTAGGCAAAGGAGTGAGTATGCATGCTTCCCCTTTCCACCAAATATGCAAGATGATATTTGGGACTGTTTATTTCCCTTCCCACCCTTTTAACAGGGAAGAATTGCACAAATGAAGTCTTCATGTCTACAGGTCTCCACATGTCATAGTAGATATGATGCTCAAGAATATTGGACCACTTCTCTCGTAAGGAGGATCACCACCCAATAAGTTTATGGAATGAACTGAGACCTTAAGGGGTTATGTTATATGTTTCATCTGAGGCACTCAGCAGTATAGCCATGACAGATTTATTAACAGACTATAAAGTCAGAGTGGGCTTATTTGGAAGGAACAGTCAAATGAGGCTCTGAGATATGACTTAGAAGTGCTGGCATTATGACAAGGGATCACATGACTAGTACACTCAAAATGTTTACTGGCTTTGGTGAAAAAGCCTGAAATGCTAAGGACAAGAAATTATTCATCCATGTATATCTGAGGGGGTAAAGCTTCATTGCAGAGACTTTACCACCACTTTTTCATGTGAGGAGCCATCTGTCTGATATCCCCATGAGAAAATGACCAAAGTTACCACATCAGAGAAAATCTTTCCAAACTAGGATGACCTTTAAGAAAGCAACTTTTGCAATTTTCATGTGGGGATAATTTCAGACAATAGGCTTCCCACATGAAACTGATGCTGTGACATCAGGACATTGCCACCTCTGATATATGCTTATATAACACACACACACAAGTGAAGGAAGAAATGAAAAATGGCTATCTGTGTATGCATAAGAATCTCCTTTCTATATAGTCCTAAAGTGTTTCTGGTCCTGTGAAAGGCCATAACAGTGTGCAACTCAAATCTGGGGGGCATGAAAACAAATTTTGCTAGCTCAATTCCACCCTAGCCCATTATGAATTGGGCCAAGCCCCTCTCTGTCAGCCTTTCCCACTGCTATCCTCTTTCATTTCCCTGCTTCAGACATTCCTGGTTGTGGTGGACGAGAGAGTTTATGTTAGGCTGCAGTTAGACCTAAGTTTCAGGACCCCATAGTATGTTACCCTGTCACACTCAGACAAATGGAGGAAAGCAAAAAAGGTATGGGAAACTGTCAGATGCTGAGAGTAGGATTGTGATAGGAATTGGAAGCAGACAGCCTCTATCCATTATACCCTGATGACATCATTGGGAGTGCAATAGTGCCTAGCTCAGAATCTAGCAGAAAGGTATCTTGGTTTTGTTCAGCTGTCCAATACTTGTCAAATTTAATTGTTTCAGCCAATCCCATGGAAAGAATATGAGTTCCTGTGCAACCTCCTGAATGTTGACAAATAATGTAACTGGCAGAGCATTACCTATAGAAATAGGGACTTAGGCCCCAGTCACACGGCAAAGTTGCCGCGGGAGAGACACAGGAGTCCCGCAGATTTTCTGGGCGCGATCTCACCCCAACATCTGGGAAGCGCAGTGCTCCCATGGCGAACCCGTGGCTCCCTGCCGAAGGTGCGAAGTTAAAAACTAGAACCTATGAGGTACTAGTTTCCTGAAACTGTGGCCCAAGGGCGGGCATCTGATCGCATTCCCGGGGGACTTACTTGGCATCCGGCGCCCGCCACTGTTCGTCTCCACAGGTTGCGCAACAGCGCCCAACAGAGCATGCGCACAAAGAGCAATTGCTAGTGCGATCGCGCGGCGTGCCTTCTGTGCTGCACTGCAGGATACCCGTCTGATGGGCATTTCCCCCAAACCACGGGACCTCGACCGGGATGTGTGCTCGGGCAGCCGCGCATTAGTTTCCTCTGTGGCAATTAGCCACGCCTCCCCCCAGCGATATCCGGCTCGTGTGACTGGGGCCAGAGTATATATTTAGAGTGCTAACAAAAGTTAATGTAGATGTGAAGATGCACTGCAAATCTGTGATGCCTACCAGCTGGGGGTGATGAACTGGTATCTGAGGAGGCATGCACAGGCTTGATACAACTGTGTGCAAATGAGGAAATATTCTGTGAAGCATAAAGATATATGAGTGATATGAACCAAGTAAGAACCAGTGTACCATATAACCAGTGTAATGATATTACATAGCCAGTAACATAACATCATTGTCATCATCAAAAGGAAATACTTCTTTTCACGGTGAGTGATTAAAATGTGGAATTCACTGCCAGAGGATGTAGTAATGACCACAGGCACAGACAGTATTAAAAGGGGATTAGACAGATTCATGGAGGATAGGTGTATCAGTGGCTACTAGCCATGGTGGCTAAAGGGAAACTCCAAGTTCAGAGGCAGTAAACCTCTAATAACAGTGCCAGGAGGCAACTTCAAGGGAAGGCCTCAGCTTCTATGTTCTCTCATTGGACCTCCAGAGGAACTGGTTGGCCTCTGTGTGAGACAGGATAATGGACTTGATGGACCACTGGTCAGATCCAGCAGGGCTCTTTTGTTAGGTTCTTATTAAAGGTAAAGGTTCCCTTGCTCGAAAGCCAGTCAAATCCGACTCTAGGGTTGTGATGCTCATCTCCATTTCAAAGCCGAAGAGCCAGCGCTGTCCGAAGACGTTTCCGTGGTCATGTGGCCGGCATGACTAAACACCAAGGTGCACGGAACGCTGTTACTTTCCCATTGAACTGGTACCTATTTATCTACTTACAATTTATTTACTTTACTTTACTTATTTCGGCTTACATGACCAGAAGTCTTAAGCACACTTATGCACACATTATAAAAGTACCATTCATATTTTTTTTCCATCCAGTCTGTCAATCTATCAAGTAAATGCGCTGCATAAATTTTCCCTGGGATTGAGAGGAGACTAATAGGGCGATAGTTATTTGGGTCTGATCTACTACCCTTCTTATGAATAGGAACAATGATTGAACGTCTCCAGTCCTCCGGTATTACACCCGAGCTATTTATTAATGAGAAAAGAGAAGCTAGATATCGCCCCCACCACTCGGGGTTCGTTAGAAACAGATCAGGAGGAATAAAATCAGGCCCTGGGGCTTTACCTCTTTTCAATCGTTTTATTATGCTAACTATTTGAGTGGGCGATACCTCCGGCCAGCTGTCAGTCTGGTCAATAGTAGGAAGGGATTTATTGGGCTCTATCCATGCCGGTTTGCCTGGGGTTTGGAGAAGAGCACTAAAATGTGAGCTCCATTGCTCCATGGGGATATAAGAATCGGAGTGTGTAGACGATGAATTTCTGGCCAGCCTCCAAAATAGGCTGTGATCCCTATTTAGTATCGCCAGTCGTAGGGATTTCCAATCCCGGTAGGTTGCCAGTTCCTTCTTATGTTTTAGAACCTTCCTATATTCGCGTTTGAGGAATCTGCTCTTGGCTATATCTGATTGAGAGCCTGTGTTTCTAGCTGTTCTGAAACTTGCCCTTATAGCCTTCCTAAGCTCTCTACATTCTTGATCGAACCAGTTGTTACTCCTTGCATTGGAGTTGGCAGTCTCTCTGTCCAAGATCCTTCTTTCAATGGAAAGAAAAGTGGACAAGTTTGACATCAAGACATCATAGTCTTCCAACCCCCGTACTATGTTGGCTGGGTGAGCAAGTTGAGAGGTTTGAGAATCTAGAAAGTTATAATTGAGGAATTCCAGGATCTGTGACTCAACAGGAAAGAAAAGTGGACAAGTTTGACATCAAGATATCATAGTCTTCCAACCCCCGTACTATGTTGGCTGGGTGGGCAAGTTGAGAGGTTTGAGAATCTAGAAAGTTATAATT
>NW_015175476.1:142266-143951 GCF_001447785.1 Gekko japonicus
AGATCGTTCGGGGTTGATTGTGCCATTAAGAAATAGCAAGTCCAGCGAGACTGCCAGGTAAACAAGGTGTTTACCCGCAGGGTTGGTCTTAAGATCATTAGAGTCCCTGACATACCAAGGTGGAGGGCTTGCAATTTCTTGCTTTTGAACTGCTAGGTTGGCAGGAGCTGGAACTAGAGACGGGAGCTCACTCCGTCATGTGGCAACTCGGGTCTCAAACTGCTGAACTACTGACCTTCCACAGCCTGCGGTTCTGCGTCTTAACTACTTGAGCCACCGCAGCTCCTTAGGTTCTTATTACCATGCTGTTATATGGCATCACTACCCCACCAGTTCTTATTACCATGCTGTTATATGGCATCATTACCCCACCAGTTCACAGAGAGAGATACCTTAAAGATGTGTGAGTTTGAAAACAGCAAGAAGCCAATTCAGAGTCAGGATAGTGTTTGAATTTTTATCAGGGAAGGAGTACAGTTGCTGCATTTCAAAGACTTTTGTCTTATTCACAGCCTTCCCAAATAGCTGAAGGTAGATGCTTTTTGCTAAGCAGGAAGCATTGTGAAAGTTGTCCCCCATTCTTAATTCACTAAACCTCCTAGCTCAGTAGACTAGGCTACAGGCAAAACCACCCTTGAAGGACAGCATGTGCAATATAGTTCACAATCTCACACACAATTCTGAGCTAGCCTAAAAGATTGGCGAGCATAGCAGTGGTTTAAGAATTTTTTTATGGATTCACTGTCTTGGACAAAAGTCACTGTCAGCCCTGGTTCCCCACTGTGTTATCTCAGGGGTGTTGGAAGATTAAAGACAATAGAGATTGTAGTTGGTAGAATCTGGCTATAATGACATTGGGCTGGATCCTATGGAACACGAGTGGAAAGTGCTCATGGACCTAGACCTTCTTCCACCTTCTCCTTCCCCCAGTAGCTTCCTAAGATTCCACTGCTGGGGTCTAAGGGAGCCTCATGGGCATGAGAAATTGAGAGGCTATAATGAGGAAGGGCAACAGGATAAAATTGCCTCACCTCCTTCTTTGGCTGAGGGAGCAAGAGTGGCACAGCAAATTTTCCCTTGGTGCAAGAGAGGTGAGAGGTGATTTCAAATGATTCCTCCTCTTCACTGCAGCCCTTGTGCCCAGTGGCATTTTGTACAGTGGCTTCCCCAGCACTAGCTTTTGTAAGGTAAATGCTGATGGCAAGGGAAGATGGGGAAAACCACCTTCACAAGCAGCTTGAATTCATTCATCCTTTATAAAATCCAATCCACTGTGTTTCAGAATAGTAATACTTCTGTACTCTTGGTGGTGGAAAGAACCATCAGGTCACAGCTGAGTCATGGCAACCCCTTAGGGTTTTCAAGGCAAGGGATGTTCAGAGGCGGTTTGTGCTGCCTGCCTCTGCATAACAACCTTGTACTTCCTTGGTCATTGCCCATCCAAGTACTAACTCCGGGCTGACCTTAGCTTTTGAGATCAGGATAGCCTGGGCCATCCAGGTCAGAGTTCTGTATTCTTTATACATTTATTTAGCTTATAGCTTACGTTTCTCTCTGAGATTCAAGGAGGATTACAAAATATAGAAAAGAATTCAGTCAGACAGTATAAGAAGTCCAGTAAACAATGGAATGGGACCAGCCACGTACCTAGGGATTATTTGGGGAGGGGGCCTTGGGGGGCCCAC
>NW_015175477.1:0-16325 GCF_001447785.1 Gekko japonicus
TAATAATAATAAATAAATAAATAAAAATATCTCCTAAGCTTGCTCTACATATTATAGGTGTGGTTGCCAAACAGGCCAAATTGTAGAATATTTTGATTTTAGTTCCGAATGTATGGCCACTAGACTGGACCAATAATGATAAAGATCCATTGAATCCTGGAGGCCAAATGTAGTTGCACATAGTACCACTATTCCCTCATGACATAAAGCACAGAAAACATTAGGTGGACCAGCGCAGTTGACTAGAAACTGTTTAAGACAGACCACCGACTCTGTCCAGTGACTCAATTCCATGGGCAGTGGAACTTTCCTCTGGCAGAAGGATTTTTCTGCTAGCAAGAGAGGCTACACTTTGGAGAAAATCTCAATTCTCCATGGAACAGAGATGCTAGATACAACCCCATGACTTGCTAGTGTATTATATACTTATTACTGTTTGCCTAAGCCAATTAACAATGTGTGCATTGTGGACATGAAGCAAGACAGAGATGTAATCAAGGCTGTTTTCCTTTTGTGCATTACCAGCTTCTTTCTCCTCCTACCCAGATTCCACGTTTCGGTACACAGGCAGTCCAGACAGTCTCCGCTCCAGGGCACCCATGATTACCCCAGATCTAGAAAGTGGGGTGAAAGTTTGGCATTTAGTCAAGAATCATGATCATGGTGACCAGAAGGAGGGTGATCGGGGCAGCAAGATGGTGTCAGAGATCTATCTGACCAGGCTGCTAGCTACAAAGGTAATATCAGAAAATATAATATCTGTAATATCAGAAAATATCTTTAATATCAGAAAATATAAACATGCACTGATAACATGAAGGCTGTAGGGACACCTGAGGAGCTTTGTGCTTTTTGCCAACTAAGTCTTTCCAGAATTTTTTTTAAAATGGGACTGTTGCCCCATTTGGGTTTTTGATGCACTTCTTGTCTTGAGGGTCAAATTAGAGACTCTCCCTTTTATATTTTATTAAGTTCAGGTTGTTTGGCCCAGGACCAGTTCTTTATTTGCTTTCCAACTGTTGGATAGAGGGACCACAATGGGTCATGGTTAAATTTATTGCTGTTCAGCGATCTGCCATAATGCGTGCTTCTGCATGCCATATTGAAAGACATAAAATTAAATGGACAATGAAACAATGGTAATACAGTTGTCTGAGAGAAGTAATCCCAGATTGTAAACAGGTCAGATAAATGTTACCAGTTCCAAACCTACAAGGAACCTACTTAAAACAGACCAAACTGTATAGGATATGTATGTGTGTCTGTGTGTTTATACACTCAGGCGCAGGTGCACACACTGTTTTCCTCTACAGCCTAAACAGCCGTGTGGTTTTCACAGCTCAAAGAGAATTTCAAAAAGAAAAGAAACCAACATTGACTGAAAGAATAAAAATACTGCTCTTGGATCACTTTCCAAATAAAACTATAATATCAGCTGGGGAATATAGAGAGCCAACACAGGGTAGTGGTTAGAATGTCAGTCTAGAGTCTGGGACAATCCAGGTTCAAATTGCCACACGGCTGTGGAAGCTTGCTGGGTGACCTTGGGCCAGTCATACACTCTTAGCCTAGCCTACCTCACAGGGTTGTTGCAAGGACAAATTGAAGGAGAGAATGTTGTGAGCAACTTTGATTCCCCACTGGGGAGGAAAGTGGGGCATAAATGAAATAAACAAATAATTGTAATAATAATCTGTCATTTTCTGAAATACATATAAAGAAGCATAAATTTGTGCTTTAAAAGTATTGTATTTTAAGTAAAAGTAATGGATAAATAATTGTACTCATTCTTAGGGTTAGGCATAGCCTATAATGTTACTGTTCTGTGCCTGACATTGCCTTTCTTTGCAGCCAACTCTCACACTGGTTTCTCTTTCCATAAAGGGTACGCTGCAAAAGTTTGTAGATGACTTGTTTGAAACCTTGTTCAGCACTGTGCACCGAGGCAGCGCTCTCCCACTGGCCATCAAATATATGTTTGATTTCCTCGATGAACAGGCTGATAAGCATGGCATCCACGACACAGATGTGAGGCACACCTGGAAGAGCAACTGGTAAGAGTGGGCAAGGTTTATGGGTGTGGAACCCACGTTAGGGCAAAGGACTGAGACGCAGCAATCAGTATTCAGGGGCTGGTGGTCAGAATGTGGTTTGTGGAGTTCAGACACAGGTCTTAAGTTTGTCATAGAACTAGCCTGACTAAAATGCTTCCAACTTGCTTTCTGAAGGTAAACATGGGGACAATGTTTATGGTTCTCTATATTGGATTGGAAATCACAAGCAACATGTATTATTGTTGTTGTTTGGATATAGCTAGCATATTTGCTGCATTTAGATGCACATCTTGTGTGTGATTTATCAGTGTGCAAACTGAGGCACCTGATGTAGTTTTAACACTGTGGCTCTGCCCCGACCTAGCCCATTTTAAATTGTTTTGACTTTTTTTTTCTATGTGTGAAGTGCCAAAGAAATTACAAACTGCCCCTGGTGGTCATAATTAGTAAATTACAGAATGTGATCTGCTGACTACAGCTGAAATGTTCTTAATAAATCTAAAATTGCATTGATGTGGATTCTTCAGATTATTATGGCAAAGGCATAATTCTTGGCTGAGGAAAGGTAACTCTGGAAACTCAGACTGTGGCCTGTAATCCAAGAGAAGGCATTTTCATAAATCCCTCTTGGTTTTCAACGTTTAACCGAAAACTGTTACAGGTGGAGGGGGGGACAGGAGACACTCTCTGCTCTCCTACTAATACTTCCCCAGTTAGCTCACTGCTGAAGAAGGAAGTAGCCTTATTGTATCCAAACCCCTTTCCATCTAGAAGAAGAAGAAGAGATTGGATTTATACCCTGCCCTTCACTACCCAAAGGTGTCTCAGAGCGGCTTACAAACTCCTTTCCCTCCCCCTCCTCACAACTGCTCTTTTTTCAAGAACAGCTTGCCCAAGGTCATCCAGCCAGGTGCAAGTGGAGGAGTGGGGAATCAAACCCGGTTCTCCCAGATTAGAGTCCGCGCATTTAACCACTACACCAATCTAGGCAGTTCCTTCTTAACAGTAACAGTTCAGTGTTACAGATGCACTGTTACCCTGTTCTCTAATATTTATAGTTTAGTGCCATCTGTTTCCAGCCAGATATGACCCCCATAACACAAATCCATGTACAGGCAGCCTTCTGCAGAATTTTAGTGAAACTTGCTTAAAATGGCTCATATAAGGTTGGAATGCAAGCATGATCAAATTTGTTCTGAAGCAGTTCCACAAATAGCTGCCCAATCATCTGCTACATCACCAGTATCTTGTGATCAGTATAAGGTTACCAATCTCCAGGTGAGGTCTGGAGATCTCGTGGTATTACAATGGATCTCTAGCTGACAGAGATCAGTTCCCCTAGCTGCTTTGGAGAGTGGACTCTTATGGCATTATACCCACGTGAGGTCTTTCCCCTCCCCAAACCCTGCCTTCCCCAGGCTCCACCTCCCCAAATCTTCAGGTGTTTCCTAACTCAGAGCTGGCAACCCTAGATCAGTGCTACCAAAGAGTACCGGAATCTCTCCTGGGGCAGTAGGCTAAATTTTCCTTTGTTGAGCCATGGTTGTGATTGAGGGCATAGCCTGTTCAAAGGCCTAAGCTGATAGTCACCTTAGTTCACCTGATTCTCTAATTGACCCATCCAGCTTAACATCCAGCAAGGCAATGTTGGAAACTGGGCAGTAGCTGAATAAGGAATTAGTATTAGTGTCTGAAACTATGAGTAAATATCTACATCCTTTAAATTTCAGACTGTCTAGTATGCTGCACGCTGTATGGACATTCTAATTATTCTGTGCAGCAGAGGGCTCCGTTCTGTCAGGATTACTTTTACAAATAAAATACTTCAAGGAAAAGTACAAGATGTATGTTGGGTTGGTATGGCAGAATTTGACCTCAAGGGCCCCCCATATGTAAATATTGTTTGAATCAATACATTTCTATTCATTAATCCTGTCTAATTAATTATTCCATAACTTGATAATGTATAGCTTGGGATAGACAACTATTTTGGGCTGAATGCTGTGGGGGAGGGGGGAATGAAGCATCAACCTATGCCCACAAATGGAAGGGGAGGGAGAAGGAGATTGTACTTGGCAGGACACACTAGCAACAAGCCCGAGCCCCAGTGGTGCTCGAGCTCCTCAAGAGTTTAGTTGATTGTATGGAGAACCAGTCCTGAGTGCCGAGCAAAATAGTCTGGTGTGCCACTGATCAACACACATACTGGGGATTGCCTACCCTTGTGATAGCTGACAAAGTGATACACTATAAGTCAACAGAGCCAGATGTGCAATCCATGCTCCTTGAACGGCAAGTGATAGCTGACTAAGTGATACACTATGAGTCAATAGAACCAGATGTACAATCCATGTGCCTTGAACTGAAAATAAGTACCTTGAGGATATAGTCATCCACTCCATTACTGAAATGACAGAATTTGGAAAAGTTTGGATAAGAGGTACTGAAGGAAGTCAACATGAGGATTACCGAAATATCACACATGAATCTGTCATACGCTTATATATATATCAAGAGAGACTGGCAGTGGCTGTCTAGGGTCTCAGGCAGAGGTTTTTCACATCACCTTCCTATGTGATCCTATTAACTGGATATGCCAGGGATCGAACCTGGGACTTTCTGCAGGGCAAGCAGGTAGTCTGAGCCACAGCCCCTCCCCCTCATTGCACCTAAGACTGAACCAAATATTCATTAATTTCATGAACCTTCATTGATATATGTATAATCACTCTCTCAGGCCATGTGACTCTGGAATTAGAATGGGTCAGGCTGTTGCCAGACACATGGCCCGGGGAAGGGTTCACATGGGGTATATAAAGGAAAACCACCTGAGTTTTTGCTTAATTGCATTTGGCATCCTTCCTAAGCTTTTTGCCAGAACTGCCAGCTCCCTGAGGCCCATGGGCTTCTTGTATCTGCATCTAAGACTCTGGAGGGGAAAGAGCCAGAATCTCAAGGGGGCTATCAAAAACATGACTGAAAATGGTCAGGCTTTGCATTGGCAAAACTGAACTTGAATGGGTGCTTTTACCGTTCAGCCTTTGTTGTAAAAGTGAGAGAGCAAGCTGCTACACACACGAGCGCTCAGTCAGTCACTTCCACAGTGTTTCAAAGGACTTCAGTTGGGTAGGAACCCAGCAGCAGTTGAATTCCGTATTTTCAAAACAGTTGCCACTGTTACATCTTTTTCTTTGCTGTTATTTTAGGATTAAAAGTTCCCTGGGTTAGAAAGTTACTACTAAGAATAGAATAAAAATTGATACATGCACCAAACACCTACCCCTAGACTATATCAACAAAAGGAAGATCAGATCTTTACACACACACATATATGTGTGTGTGTTTATATATGTGTGTGTGTGTATATATGTGTGTCTGTGTGTATATATACACACACACACACTTTTTCGATCCCTTGTGTTTGAAAAGCCTCTAATCGTGTCTGCCAAAGCCAGATTCCCTGCTAAGCTTGTGCAGGGCTAAAAACAATTTAGCAAAAGCTTTAGAGAAATGAGTTATTAGGATAAAATGTTGGAATCCAGAATAAATTGACACTTCTTAAAGCTACCAAGTGGCATTGATCAGCAAAGAGATTTTTCCCATGGCTGCCAGACCACAGGGGTTTTCAGCACAGAAAGCTACCCAACTGTTACTGATCTTCACAAGCAGTAGCTAGGAAAAAATCCTGAGAGACAGGGGCTCTCCAGTCTCTATATTCGGTCATCAGCATAGTTTTCCCTTTCAGCTGTGAACATACCAAGCTGCCTTACATGTAACCTGATAATTGTCCATCTAGCCAATTCTGTCTTAAGCAAGGATCTTTTCCAGCCTTCCAACATGAGATCACCTCATTGGAAATGCCAGGGATTAAACCTAGGAAATTCTGTATGCAAAGCATACAGTGTTTGGACAGTGAACTGTGGCCCTTCTCCATGGACTGATTGGTAGCCTCTGATGCTTTTACAGGCAGAGAGTCAACAAAAGAAAAGGGAGATCTTTATAATTTCTTATTTAAATATGTAACGTTCCAAACTGCAAAAGCATGATCATAAGCATACTACAGGTGGCATAGAAAAAATAAGCTCTTCCTCTTGCCCCAATCTTCACAGCTGCAGAAAGAAAAGATGAGTGGGCTTTTTTGCATGTTCCCCTAGCAGTTTGCACAGGGGAGACAGAACTCAGCCTTTCAAAACCTGCCTTGTTCTTTCTTTGCCCCATCAGAGATTTGTTTCCAGTATTGCCACTAGGTGGGGAAGTGGGAAATAGTAATTGAAATCAAATAAAATCGATACGAACACAAGTACACTGGAGGGGGAGGGATTAAACTGCCAGAAAATGGATAAAAGTGGTGTGTAACTTTTAACACTGATAGATGCAGCTCTGAGGTGTGTGAACAATGGAAAAACCATCAGGAGATTTGCCAAAACTTCATATTGCACCTAACTTTAGCTGGAA
This sequence comes from Gekko japonicus, assembly GCF_001447785.1. Taxonomy (NCBI): domain Eukaryota; kingdom Metazoa; phylum Chordata; class Lepidosauria; order Squamata; family Gekkonidae; genus Gekko; species Gekko japonicus. Next base: position 6,510 of record NW_015175477.1, read on the forward strand.
ATTGGTACCAAATATAATCCGGTTCCCTTTCTTCTTCTGCAGCGTGCTCCTCTTCCCTTTGGGATTTGTAACATATGTTTCTGTAATTTTTGCTCCTCTTTTCCTACAGTCTTCCTCTACGCTTCTGGGTGAATGTAATTAAAAACCCCCAGTTTGTCTTTGACATCCACAAAGGAAGTATCACAGATGCCTGTCTTTCAGTCGTGGCTCAAACCTTTATGGATTCATGCTCCACCTCAGAGCACCGCCTTGGCAAGGACTCCCCCTCCAACAAGCTGCTGTATGCCAAGGACATTCCCAGCTATAAGAGCTGGGTAGAGAGGTCAGTGTGGGAATTGGGCAGCACCTGCTGCATCGTGATTTGCTACTCTAAAGCCCCCATGTTTTTCAGTTGGTGTGCCTATAGCTGTTTTACTGTAAACGTGTGAACTAAGCTGAACAGGGCCAGGTAAAGAGCAAGAGCAAAAGGTTTTCAGCTCATCTCCATTCATGCATAAAACCTACTAATGGATCACTTGCAAATTCTAGAAGAGACCCAACATTCTTTCCCATTTGCTTTCTGGTTTTACTTCCTAATATAATTTCTTCTTCCTGTCCTTTCAGTCATATCTAGTACTGTATAAGGGTTGTGGTTTTTTTGTTTTTTTTAAATGCACCTTCAATTCTGGCCCAGGCTTTGGTCCTTTTCAGAAAACCTAAAATATCAATGAGAAAATGCATGCTAATGTATGTGTTACTAGCTAATATATGTGTTACTAGTTTTGTTTGTTTGTTTTAAGATTGGCCATGTAACCTACATGAACAGGATGTTTGTTTCAGTTCTTTTGATGGCCTAGCCTGCCTGCTGAAAAAATCTTGGAGTAGCTTTAAGGCAGGAACAAGTTCCTATGCACCAATCCAGACATAGCTTTTCAGCCAAATTAATGACTTGCAAAGTGCTTGACACCCCACTCCACCCGCGTCACTAAATAACAAAACAGGAGGTAACTTGGTGGACCACAAGTTGTGCAGGGCTGACATAGAGGCACTTTTCAGAAACAGTGGGCACAGTTTACAAACTGAGACAGAATGTAAATGGGACTTACTAAAAAAAAAAAACTTGTTCAGGTTTCTTACCAAGCTATACCATTCTCACATTCCTTTCCACTGAATTGTGCAGGTATTATGCAGATATTGCAAAACTCCCAGCCATCAGTGACCAGGATATGAATGCCTACCTCGCAGAGCAGTCACGTCTGCATGCTGTTGATTTCAACATGCTGAGTGCACTCAATGAAATCTACTCCTATGTCAGCAAATACAGTGAAGAGGTAAGAGATCTTTCCCTCCTTGGAGTGGGGAGAAGTGCTGAAGGAGCCATTTATCTTAAAAGACAACAAATTGAGAGTTTGGCTTCGTTCTAACCTACCTGCCTGATTCCAGCTGTATTGAGAGTTTATTGAGCTCCAGAGGAAGGCACAAGAAACAGTTGACAGATACATATGAACACAAGAAGCTACTTTATACTAAGTAAGATAATTGGTCTAAACAGGTTATACTGTCTACTCTGACTGGCAAATCTCCAGGGTTTCAGGTAGAGGTCTTCCACATCAGCTACTACTTTATTTTTGGAACTGATTCTTAGGGACTGTGGCGCAATGGCAGAGAATCTGCTTGGTGTGCCGATGGTCCCAGGTTTGATCCTCTGGTATCTCCGGTTATAAAAGGATCAGGTGGTAGGTGATGTGAAAAATGACAGCTTGGGACCCTGGAGAGCTGCTTCCAATCTAAGTAGACAATAGTGACCTTGATGAACCAATTGTCTGATTCAGTATAGGACAGCTTCATGTATGTGTGTTCATGTAACTGCTGGTGCTGGGGATGCAACTTGGAATCTTCTGGTTGCCAAGAAGATGCTCTACATCTGAGCCATGACTCCACCCCTTAGAATACAGTGCATGATCATTTGTACCATTATGAAGGTCTTACTCAGCTAAAAGTTATCATGTGGCTTTGCCTTGAAACAGGAACTTTTGTTTTCTCTCATAACAAGCTACTACTTTATTTTTTGAACTGATTCTTAGGGACTGTGGCGCAATGGCAGAGAATCTGCTTGGTGTGCCGATGGTCCCAGGTTTGATCCTCTGGTATCTCCGGTTATAAAAGGATCAGGTGGTAGGTGATGTGAAAAATGACAGCTTGGGACCCTGGAGAGCTGCTTCCAATCTAAGTAGACAATAGTGACCTTGATGAACCAATTGTCTGATTCAGTATAGGACAGCTTCATGTATGTGTGTTCATGTAACTGCTGGTGCTGGGGATGCAACTTGGAATCTTCTGGTTGCCAAGAAGATGCTCTACATCTGAGCCATGACTCCACCCCTTAGAATACAGTGCATGATCATTTGTACCATTACGAAGGTCTTACTCAGCTAAAAGTTATCATGTGGCTTTGCCTTGAAACAGGAACTTTTGTTTTCTCTCATAACTGATATTCTCTTGACATCCATCCAGGAAATATTGACATATGTAGAATGCAAGTTGTGCTTCTTAATACATGATCTTAACAAACATTGTAATAAAAGCATGGCCTTGTGAGACTTAAAATGAGTTTTTTTCCTGTCAGAAACAGTCAATTATTACTGACCTCCACATTTGAGTTAAAATGTTTTTAAAAGATGTATTTCCAAAAGCTCATATAATAAATTCAGGTCTTGATATAAGTGTTCAGGACCATAAAAACATCTTGTTACTGAGTAATAAATGAGTAGGACCATGAGATCTAACCAGTTAAAAATGAAGCAAAGATATGCTTTTGAGGAAGTTCATGCCCATATCTAAAGAACAAATTTAGATGAACCAAAGGGAGTACATGTGTCCGGGGACAGACAGTGTATTATTATTGTTGTTGTTGTTTATTGTTTTATTGTTGTTGTTGTTATCATCATCATCATCATCATCTATTTATTATTCTCCAGCAAGCTCCCTCTCCATGGCATATCAATGCTTTAGAAACTTCTCATTTCCAAAATCATGTATAAAATGCCATTATCAAAAGCCCAAGGGAGGGGGGGGGCTTCCAGTCACAGTCTCACAGTTCCAGCCTATTCAGGGATTGGTCCTTCTCTTCTACTGGGAATTTGATCCAAAGTCAGTCTGACAAATTAAATGAACTCTGATGAAGGGTAGTTTCCCTATCCAGCCAGATTTACAGTTTTTCAAATTTAACGTTGAAAAGCTACCCTGCTGCCAAAGGTTTTACATTTAGCCCCATAGGAAAACTGCCCGATGAGAACCAGTAGGGAATAGTTGATGGCATTTCTTATTTTTTGAATTGTTTGAAGAATGGGGCGACTCTTTAAAGAGGCCCAAAGATCACAAATTCAGTCCATTCAGTCTCAAAGATCACACATTCATTCCCATATGGAAATTGCCCTATAGGGTTTGGGTAGGAGTGAAGAGAATGGGCAGAGATCCAGAGAACCTTCTGTAAGTGCCAGAATCCCTACTGGAAACCTATTATACAAGCACACTTGTGTTATACAAGCACACTTGTGCAATCTTGCCACTTAATAAAGATTCATTTATATATTTATTTCATTTACTTCATATATACCCTGAACCTTCTGGAAGCATAGTTGCCAAGGTCAATAAATTGCAAAAGTCCCCATTTGACTCCTGTGGTACTTCCACTTTCCCCCTCTAGTCTGCATTTTCTAAAGGTACTAGGGGAAAAAGAAAAAGAAACGAAAGAAAACCTTTGTTAGATTGCTCATCAGAGGTCCCATGGAATGAAATGTAATCCAGTGAGCAATCTGAAGGAGGGGATGCCCTAATTTGATTGCAAAATCCAATCCAAATTCACTATTGTCCTTACTTCTAAAGCCCAGCATCATATATTTAAAAGCTAAGTTGTATGAGATTTTTTAAACAAAAACATGTGAAGTTAAAAAAATCCTCTCAGTTTTCTCTGAATAACCTTTTCCTGATTTATATTCACTGTCTTTGCCATTATCTGAAGTTATCAGAAACAGAATCAAATTAGTGATCACCTATTATATAATTAGATTGCAGCACACAGAAAAAGCATCATTCCTTTTGTCCAGAAAACCTGCACTGGTATCTAAATGCTTTTAAAAACTCTTCTGACCTTTGGAACCATCCCCTCCCCTTCCCCTTTCTCCCTGGAAACGAAAACCATGGCAGAACCTAGGCGTGATCTATTTTGCAAAGCGTTGCTGGCAGCATGGGCTCTTCTGATGGATGCATCACTTGAAACCAAGTTTCTACCATCTGTTCAGCCCTTTAATTTGCAATGCAAGAAAAGCCTATTTTGCAATTACAACCATTAAAGGCAAGGTTTTTGTCATTTAATTGCATGTATATATACGTGGTACTGTGCAGCAGCCATTTGCCAATTAGAGATGAGAACCTCATTACTTTCTTGCTAAATGAAACAGGGAATGTAGCATCCAGCATATGACTGTATGCCTTGCCAGTAATGTGCACCAACACGATAACACAGAAATGACTAGGTGCTGCTGAATGCAGTAGCCCTCTACACTTTGCCTTCTTTTCATCCTGTACATTGTTGCAGGGGAAATATACCTAAAGGACTAGATTTATACTGGCTGCCTCTCTATTAGTTTTTACTGCCTCGTAATTAAATTTTACTTATTAAGAGGGTTGGACATTGTTCATTTTCTCAGTCTCTGGAAAATACTTAGTAGGTCTACCACAAATATTTACAAAGCTAGGCTCCAGTGTTAGAGCTTCACTCATGTGAAGTCCATGGAATGAAATCAACATATTTTTTTCCTCACTGTCAGTTTTTGTACACAGAATCAGGACTGTGTGTGCACTCAGGCAGATTATTATATTTTTATCTGTATGCTCATACATTGATATACATGCAGCTGAACAGTTGATCAGACTATGTTACACTTACAGAAGATCACTCAGTGGTCTGTGGCCCAGTAGTAGAGTATGTTTTATATGCTGAAGGTTAAAAAGTTAAAAAGGATCTCAGGGTAGCAAGGATGGGAAAGACCTTTGCCTGGATAGATGCTGCCAACCATAGAAGACAATATTGGGGGAGACTGGACCAATCATCTGATTCAAAATGAATAGCTTTTCATGTTTACAATTGTGATGATACAGTATATACAGATTTCCAGACCTGGAAGAAACAGAGAACACTACAAATCATTATGAAAGACCATTTTGTTGTTTCTGCCTACCCTTATTACTTTCATCCATTTAATCTTCCCTTTTCTAATTTTGTCTGCTTGGTTCCAGATCATCGGGGCTCTGGAACAAGATGAGCAGGCGCGCCGGCAGCGCCTAGCATACAAAGTAGAACAGCTTATTGGTGCCATGTCTATGGAGAGCTGAAGAAAGGAGCTGGAACTCCTGGAGCAAGGAGAAGGAAGTGGTTACCACAAAGACTTCTGGGAATTAAAAGTTAGAACAGGCGAGGAGGCCACTGGCATTATACCTGACATACTGTAACGGCTTCCAAAAAGAAGCAGAAGTTGGCCCAGATACTTAGCTCGAAATCACTCATCAGATTCCAGTTGAAAGAACAGGAGAGAACCAACATCAGTACTGCATTTCTAAAACCACTGGATCCACCAAGATGTTCAGCTCCTCAAGCCATACACCTAGAAAGGTCCATGGGAAGGCTAGATCCCTTCGTGACTGCTGCTTTGCATGAAAGTTGTTTGATGTATATTAGGAGAAAACAAAAACACTATTTAAAGGTTTTTTTTCTTTTTTAAAGAAAAAAAGGAAAGAAAGAAGAAAAATGAAATGGGACAAAACCACAGTGGCCACGTCAAATATCTGTCAAACAAAGATTCTGCTGCACACACTGCCCCTCTGCTCTCATGAGTTGTTTGTGGCTCAGGTGGATGGTTTGCAATGGACGCTCAACCCATTGGGAATGTTTGAAAAACTCAGTTATTCCTCTTCCTGGGAACTTACAAAAAACCCCATGAGCACAAGTTTGCATCAAACCTTTTTAAATAAAGGAAACTGTGCAGTTGGGGAAGAAGTCCAGTCTTCTGTGCCTTCAAGAGGCACTTAGCAGTCATGTACCAGAGTGGAAAAGCCATCCAGTCAGTCAACCCATCTATCCTGAAGTCCTTCTTTGGCTATGTATTTATAGAGTATGGTATTTTTTTAACAATCCTGTTTACCATTGGAGGGGCACTATGATTTTTGAAAGTCCTTCATTCCTCTTCTACTTTGACAAAAACTCCACCCTGCTGCAAAAATTCCTCCCTCTTTCTATGTATGTGTCAACTGTGTCCGTAAGGAATGTCCTGTCCTTTTGACACTGAGGAAGTTGTGAGTGGTTTAAACTGAAACTGGCGCATTGTGGGCTTCTGCAGGTGCAATTTGTGTAAAAAAACAATTGGCTTTCTTAGTTGCTTTGGGGTGCTGGGTTGGTTAGCTTTTTTGTTTTCCCTAGTCGTTATGTGATTTCTTGCAGTAAAAATGTTTACAGCAAGCAATACTTGAACAGAGTAGACCTAGTGAGATGACATATTTATTGCTTTCCCTCTTTGGATTTTCTGATACTTATGTGATCAGGACAAAAGGCATTTGCATTTTTCTCACACCATATGTGTGGTCATGCAAAGGTCAAGCGCAAGACTTCTTTGTCCACTGGGAGGGCGAGGTGCGGAGGAACCTTCTCTCTCATCAAAAGGAAGTAGCACACTCCATGTGCTGGTTAATGACTGTTGTCTTTGTCCATGTGTTTTGTCTTGAGTTAGGTCTCATAGCTGACCCCACCAGCCCATTTCTTAGTAATCAGTGGAAGCCTGATGTCTGTGAGTTATTGTTCCTGTCACAAAAAGACCAAAGCTTTCTTGTCCCTTCCAAGAGTGCCAAGTAGCAGGTGGAACGCTGTACATATTTCTCTCTGTAATAAATATTGATATTTGTGCAGGCTGCAGTTAAGAGGGGTGATTGGGGGCAAGGTGATTAGGCTTAATGGAAAGGAGGATATCGAACACTTGGGTCAGAGCCTGTAACTGGAATCAGAAACAGTTTTAAGAGAGGCAGTAGGGCTCCCTCAGTTGAGGTTGAAGAATGGGCTGGCTGTACCACTGAACTTGCTGCATGATGATCCTGAGTATGTCATAATTTCCCCAAAGTTTGTAACATTTTAGCTATAAAATGCTTCCTAATAGACTCACTGGAAGTCTTAGTATAGGTTACCAGAGCAGCCATACCCAAAGGCTTCAAAAAGTAATTGGGGGAGGGGGTGGACAGAGAGCAGCCACTTTGCAATATTTTGTTGCTATTTCATGGAATGAAGTTTCAGAGTTAAGAGACCTGATCCCACTCCATTGCCCCACAGTTCTAGAATATCTGTATTTGTGCTGCCTTGCCACATCATCAATTTTTCAAGGCAGGATTCACAATTAAGAGGTGGTCAGGAAGTGATGGTTATCACAGATGAATATAAGATATGCTTAGCCAATCATAATACTGGAAGACCTGGCCACTTCTCTAGCAGAGCAGATGCTTCCTGCCACCATTGGTTTGTGTAGGTGTATATGAACCACACAATGTCACAAATCCTCATTCCTTCCTTCCAGATCTACTGTCCCTGTTCTGCTGAAAGAAAGAGAAGGTGGTGCTTCCAGTGGGCTGGTTGGGTGGCTTGTGCATTGCACTACCTGTTCCATGAGAATCCCTGATGTTTGGTTTCTAATCATTATCCTGAATGCTGCCAGCAAAACGATAAAGGAAAGGAGAGATTCGCTGCTTCAATTATAATTCATTAAAAGCTGTGCCAAGCCCACTCCCCCCCCCCGATAATTCACTTCCATAAGTTTCCCTGGGCCCTATTAATAGCCTGAAAGAAATACTAATGACTGACCTTGTGCAATAAGCCAAAGCCTTTGACATTCACAGCAGCAAAAGCTTTGCAGCCAGAAAGCTCTGATTTGCATTGACTTAGCAGGAGCAGGGACCAAGAGCCAAATGCGGGCAGTCTGCATTCAGGAGAGTGTTCTCTCTTGCTCTTTCATAGCCCTGGACAGTGTAGTGAGTTTGATTACAGAGAGTCTCCTTTATTACTGAACTTATCTGGTATGGCAAGCAAATCCAACTGACAATTTTTGTCAGAAGAATTGCCACTTTGCTTAGTTTCAGACACTTCACAATTAGACCATTTTAGGGCCTTGTAAGTGCAGTTTCTTTTCTATCAGGTTTTACTGACATGATATGGGTTGTTTGGCTGCAGCTTCAGTCTTCCAAACTAAGGCTGCATCCAGGCACATCTGAAGTTTCTTGTATCATCAGAAGTGAGGGAAGAGGTGATCCACTAGTAACCCCAGCTAGTAGGAAGAAGGAGGCAGCACTAGAGCTGCTGACATCCTGCCTGCCTGTTTGACCTTGTAGCAAACAGCAGGTTAATCCGTGTAATTTTTGCATGGCTTGCCAAAGTCAGGCACACTGATTCAGGCATGCTGTGCTGGAATTGCCCACCAAACCTGAACATTTTCAAAAGTCATGCTTTTAAACCAGCAGACTGATAACTTACACTCATAGCTTTTAAGGCTACATAGCAGCATTTCATCTAGCCAGGGTTTGTTTTAAGATGAACTGGTAATTTCTGCTTTGCAAATTAGATATTTATAATGCCAAAAGGCTACCAAACAGTTCAGCTGTAACTGTCTGGTCTGGCTCATGGATGGTTCAAGTGTTATGAGATAAGTTTCCAGTGCTGTTTTCTTTGGACTACAGCCAGGCTCAAGCATTTAGAAGCCATAGTGATTGCCTTAGGTGACTTTCTTCCACTTCCATGTCAGTGGCTCCTTTCCCTGATGTCTGAATCCCGGCCTGCTCTGTTTCAGGTGTTTTCACATCAAAGCCAGAGACGTCATTTATGGAATTTCTGTGCCTGGCACTGCTGTTTGAATAATTCCATTTAATCTTTTACTGATGAGTGCTATCCAGGGCCATCAAAGAGCCCACTGCACAGGGTAGTGATGTGCTAATCAAATGCTTCTTTCCTTTGAAGGCCCTTATTTTAAAAGAAATCCATCTTGTTAGCACACTTGCCTGCCCCTGCTATACTTTTCCCCTCTCACTACCAAAAATCTGCAGCCACTCGGCTTGCTAGAGCAATGGCTTCTCAACCTATCCAGCTCCTTCTGTAACAGGTTCCACATACTCTTAGAAAACAGTACAAAGTATAAACAGCAAATCTGGTACAGCTGCATTGAGAACAACCTGTTGCTAAATTAACAACTGTCAAAGTAAGGAAGTGACAGAAATAACAGTGCTTCCAGGTTGCTAGTGGGAAATAACCTAGGCAGGAATTCAAAGGATGTGTAGTTGATTCAGAATGGTGGAAATCTTAGTCTTACTCAGGGGAACATGGTGCTGTTGGTCAACAAGATATTGTTATGTCCCTGTTGTGATGCAATGCCTTTTGCTTTCCAGTCAGAACATCCAATATAAGATCTAGGACTCATGTCTCAAGCTTCATATTATGAAGTAGGTATTTTCCTGTTCCATGCTGTGAAATGTTGTCATGGGTTCAGCTTTCTGCCAGAGTGGTCCTATTTCTTTTCAACAATAGCCATTTCCCTGGAACATTCCTAAGTGTTGGTTAGTTATTTGAGTGTTCTTCACTTCATCTGCTTTGGCTCAAATGAACTCAGTTTATATTATGAACTGCCCCAAAGTCAGTGCAAGTTAAGTGGCCAAGATTTTGATCAAAGTTTTTATACACCTCAGTGCATTCTGTCTAGATGAGAAAGTTACCCTATTGTCAAGGCTTTTTCTTTAAGAGTTCTCATCCAGTTATAA
>NW_015175477.1:16350-21000 GCF_001447785.1 Gekko japonicus
CTAGCACCTTTCAGTCACTTATGCAGTGAGTGACTAAGCAACCTTTATTTTTGATGGCTCCAATAGAAGTTGTTGCATCTGGCATTTGTTGCCCTTGCTCATCATTTTGCAGATCTGCATATTGTGGGTTTGTACTCACAGCCACAGAAAAACTACCAAAATGACTGTCCATAACAACATTACGTATAATTTAGTGGAACTCTTTGGATATTGTTCCATGAATATTACTGTTTATTGCTACATCTCCTTGATTTTTTTCCATTTGTTTTGTTGTATAAAAAGCAAAAATACAGCATTGAAGAGCCATGGGTTGGTTGAAACAAGACTAATCTAGATCTAAATTCAGACTGGACATGTGGAAGCTGAACTGGAAAAGAACTTTGGCCAAATAACACATGTGCACATGTTCCTGTGAACTATGACAATCTGATGCAGCACAGAGAACATCTGCAGAGGCTCCAGATGGAGAAAATTCCTATTTCATTTCTGTGATAGGAATGAGAGATTTCCCATTAAGAGCACCAGGTGCTGAAATTTTCCATACAGTCCTGCTTTCAGGCTTCAGTATTATCTACATTCTGTTCACCAGACAAATGGAAACAAAAATAGTTTGACCTGAATAAGTCTGGGGTGCAAGGAAAGGAGGCTGAGGCTCAACCGGTAGAAAAAGGAACACAGCAGTGATTGAAGGAAGGATAAGCAGCCAACATGAAAGAGCCATTAAAAACCCAGTAGAGCTAGAGTCTGTCATCTCAATATTCCATTTGTATCATAAACCACACAGAAATAACAGCACAGAGATCCGTCATTTACTCACTACTTAGAGCTAGGTGAGCAGTCTAATCTAAATAGTGAAAGTGTATCCAGTGACTATTTCTCAGCTCTCCCATACTGTGTCCTTTCAGCTGTTACCTATCTGTCCCAGATCCCACCAGATCAGCAGGGCAGTAGGAACTAAGTGATAAAAACTCAAATGACATCTCCCCTTTAAAAAAACTTACACGACATGGAACTAACAAACCTTTAAGCAACATAGCAGATTTGTATACCAAGGTTTTGGATCAATTTGGATTCAGAACATAAATCAATTCCTGTGGATCCACAAACTAATAGATTAGGAGGAAAACTACAATCTAAATTCAGGTCAATCCATTTCAGAAGGGGGTTTTTTTGTATGTTTGTTTTAGTTTTAAACACAAAAGATCAATTTAATGAAATTATTTCCTTGAAAAGACAACAAATTTCCAGTAAGTGAAAATGTACTTCTGAATGATTAGGTTGTGTTTTGGAACATAGTTCTTGACTAAATTTTCTTCTTGCCTCCTATGACAGACCCCTGATGCTTCCCTACTCTCAGGCAGATATTCCCGCAAAAAAATAAAAAATATTTTTAGTTGTCCTCTGTGGCTGAGCCGTCCTTCAGTAGCATGTATTTCTTCATTTTATAAGCTTTAACTGTCCCACCCTGTTACAGATATTAGTTTAGGCTTCTGACACAGCACAGGAACTTAAAAGAAAATAAAGGAGCTGTCTTGTCTTATATTTAAACTCTTATTGAAATGGCACTTGAGGCAAAGTAACTTTCAAAACAGAAATAGTATTTTATTGAACAGGCAGAGAATATATATAATAGGAGATTGTCAAGGTTTAGAAAGGCTGAGGTAAAACTTCATACTATATACAGAGTTGAAAGAAAGTTTTGTTGTGGCTTATTTTCAGAGTTTCAAGATCTTTTCAATGAGAGGTGCTTTACTTTATTTCAGCACTAACAGGTTCTTAATACAGTTTTCTGAAGAATAGTGTTTGCTTATAGTTTCTAGATTTCTCCCTTCAAAGTTTTAGGTTTTCCCTTTAGATACTACAGCTTTTCACTAACTCTTGAGGTGTATAAGCTTCTCCCCTTTATCATAAACCAGAGTTCTCTTCCCAACCCCTTTCACTGGCAGTAAGTTATTCTCTTTGTCCCTAAGAAGCAATAACTCCTTTTACTATTTGGCTTGTATGGGAGTTCTTTCTAACTATCCAGACCTTCCGCCAAATCCTTCTCCAGTATCCATTGTCTGTATAAAGCTGTTCTGTAGCTTTCTTGACTGAGAATCTAAGTTCTCCCTCAGAATAGTTCTAATATATTTAAGACAATGGGATCCCTCTTCTTCTCTTTGTAGAACTACTTTTCTGACAAGTCCCTGACAGAAATCACTGATTCCCAAAGTATCTTCCATCAGAAGCCAAACCCAGACATTAGATTTCAGACAAAGACCAAAAATAACCCAAAAGGCAAATGAATCTTTTCCCTCTCAGCTGATGCCACCCAATCAGAGAACGAGTAGAGCAGCCAATCACACACGTTCTTCTCTCCAGGGTAAATTAACTCTTGAACTCCCTGAGTCTCTGACACAAGCAGCATTTTTAAAAGCCTGCTTTTCTTTACAATCCGTCACACCTCCCAACTATGAATGTATACTATATCTGCTTCTTTTGATCAGCTGCTTCATAAGGTACAAGGAGCAGGCGGAAGGGATGCCCAAGTGTCTTCCTCTTTCTGTGCTTCCCACATGATGTGGAACTGTGTAAACTCCTCCATAGGGATAGCAGTGAGCTGCTTCTTGCAAAGGTCCTCTTTGCATGTTATAGAAGAAGCACAAAAAGAAAGTTTGACTCATTTGCTCTCACTGTCCCCATGTCTCTTTCCAACATGTAAAAGGCTTCCGCCTCAGAAGTTCAAGGCTCTATTGCACTTTTTTTTTCTGCCTCAAGTATAGGCAAGGCACAAGTGTGCCTGAATGCTATTGTTCAGCCCTTTCAGCAACTGGGAAAAGTTGAAAAGCAAGTAGCAACCTCACATGGTCATTGGAGGCTGTCACTGGTTTCCCAGCGTGTTCTGTGACATCAGTCAGGTCACTTAATTGGAATGAGACACTGTTTGCTTTGAATGTGGTTAGTGCTTAGGTGTCTGTGTTTGTCTCTTGTTTTCAAACGGAATCGCCCTTTCTTTGCTTTCTGTTGTTTGTATCTTGCCTTCTTCTCTGTATGATCTTTTTCCCTTCACAGAACAAACATGATGATGGACTCAAACTGGGGGGGGGGATACAGTTGAAGAAGTGTGGACGCTTTCTTTTTAATTTAGTTTTGTTTACAAGATGATGCTCCAGAATAGATAGCAACATTTTCAAATTAGCTTTTCATATGGGATTTTTAAAAAATCCTGATGTTGGCCACAAATTGGAGACATTTGTACCTTTGAAGGTATGGGGGGGAGACATACTAAGGCATTTCATTAGGTTGCTCAATAGTTAAAGAGGAAATTTGATATCTGTCGATTTTTATTGTCAAATTTGGCTACCATTATTGAAACATGAAACTAGTTGAGATTGGCTGCCAGCATTCTGTTTTGGTAATATCCCAGGGATATTGAAACAAGATTTCAGAAAGTACAAAGAAACAAAACTTTGCCCAGATATTTCTGAAATGGTGCGTCTGTTTTGAAAATTTCCAAACACTTTCTAGACAAGTTGTAGGTCTTATTCATAAGTTTTCACTGTGCCTGACAGGGTGCAATGGGGCTTATTCCCAAACAAGAGTGGTAGGAAGACCCTGAGAATGCAATCCAGTGAGCAGCAAGCTTTATTCAAATGGATTGGGGGGGGGGGAGCTGAAAAGATGGTGGACTTCTCCCTCATGCCATGCTAGCGTGATCTTTACTCTGATTTTCATTCTGCAAGTGCACTAATGTTGAAAATAATAATAGACAGGACCCAAACATGGTAGAATTTCTAATCAATATCCATTTGAGTACTATGAGGAAGCTTTTGAGGAGGTGAGAAAAAGAAGGTGCATTTGTCCCATTCCTGGAATTGCACAGCAAACCAGCAAGTTTGAGGAATGGAATGGTCTATGTTTACCCACTTCACAATACCCTACACTTTTTCTCATTTTCCTCCTCCTTTATACTTGACACACTGGAGCTCTGTATTATATATTTTTTTTAAAGATGGTTGTCTGGTTTCTGTTGTTTTTATAAGTGTTGTGGGGAAAACTGTAAGAAAGCTGAAGTATTTAAAAATGTTCCAAGGGAAAAAAAGGTTTTTGTTATTATTCTAATATATTATTGTGTACCTATTGTAAATATGAAACACTCCTATTTTGCAATCCAAGGACTCACTTTGTACTGTTGTTATATATAAATAAAGTTTACTGGATAAAAATATCTGTATCTATTTCCAGAGAGGGGTGTCCTGGATAGGTGGGATTTACTGTTGCCTACACTCACTAGACCAGTGAGGAGTATTTACTCACTGCGTTGCACCGGTATTAAATCAGTAACAGGCAATCCAGTACGAAATATTTAATCTCCAATTTATTTTTGCAACATGCCAAGCACTGAAAACTTAAGAGGTTGAAGAAGAAGGTTAAACACTGCCATCTAGCGTCAAACGTGGAAACGGTAGTATTTTTTCCTTTTCAAAGTGAATGGCATCTCTTTCAAAAAGATCCTGCCATTGAGAAATAATGTATCAGAAAAATGAGGAGGAGGAAACCATTATGCAGTTTATAGAACGATACTGGACCCAGGTGTTCTTTTTCTATCAAAGCAGTAAAAAACCCCAAAGATTTGTTTCTTACCTGCTGAATCTCTGTTTTGAGTATCAG
>NW_015175477.1:21059-26076 GCF_001447785.1 Gekko japonicus
TTCCTGAGTTTCTTTTTCTATGTGTTTATATGTTTCTTCTCATGCAACATTTTTATCAATTGGCTATATTTTAATTCATGCCCTAGTCATGCTCCCTGATTCAACTAGGGGAGATATATGTATACTTAGCTGCATGCACAAGTGAGTGTTGTGTATATGGTCCCTAAATCTATCCAGTCTTTGAGGTTGTACGATATATAGTCCAGGTCAGAAAATTAGCAAGGAGCCAGACAGTTCACTCACACTGGCCTGTGTACAACAGTGCTGTAGGATGCACAATGCAAAAGGGAGGATTCCCATACTCTTTTTATATCGCTCCTTTGTCAAAACTTTTCTACCCTCTACCCTGCCCTTGACATATGGCATACTTTATCAGTGGTCCTGACTCCCAAAGCAAAGTTGAGGAACTGCAAGTACAAAAGGGCCACTATGTGAGATATAATTTCATATACCTATTAGCTTTTAAACCACAATTTGAAATTTGTTCCATCCAGTGTCTACCCATGCTCTTTTATAGAGGAAGAATAACCATTTATTTCTAAATAAGAAAGAGAGAAAACTTGTCAAGCTTTCTTGAAAATACCAGTGGAACTAATTGGATACAGGAACCTTTCTGCCCTGTGGAAGAAATCATGATTCCAAACACAGCAGAGGCATATTTAGATTTCCTCAGCAAAAAGAGTTAATTCTTACCTATCATTCTTAACTCAGTTTGCAGCTCTCAGTGTGTAATCCCAAAAAGACTTATACACTTTGAAAACCACTGACTTTAGTGGAATTAAAAGGGTATAACTCTGCTTATGATTGCACCATCATTGTAGTTGGAAACAAATAGAAGGAAAAGGGTATGAACCATCACTTGCTGAATGGAAGGAAGACTGAGAAACCACAGTGCAAGTGTTCCCATGTTCCTAAAGATGCAGTAATGTCAGCTGTTATCTCAGCTGCAAAAGTAGAGCATTATTTTTCCAAAAAGCCTTACTGACTTTGAGCCTTGAGAGAGAGCTCCAAGAAGATGTTTCATTTGTTGAATACCCTTGCTTGATTTAGGGAAGGTGCATATGAATGGACCTTATTACAAACAATGGCCTGAGTTCTGAGCATTCCCTCCTCTCAGAAATTATTTCTCCTTGATGTGAAAGAAAGGGGCTGCCTTTCCCAGTGACTCAAGCTTGCCTTTGAGTCAGCACTTGGAGTCGGCAGCTGAGTGGCAGGAATCAATGAGCAACTTTCTCAGCAGCTGTCTGTCAACTTTAATGACCAATCTGGTTGCAATTACAGCAATGAACTTGCTCTAACAGCCCCAAATTACTCTGGGTGATGAGAAGAGACAGAGAAATGGAGACCCTTTGGGAACTGCAGAAAGGAAATATGCTAATCTTGGACTGGCCAGGGGGTTTGCTCAAACATCTTTTTTTTAAAAAGCTCAGAGTTAAAGAAATATAGAGATATACAGCTGGTAAAATCTTATAACCTCTATAGATTACAGACCTTTAATGACTCCACTGGGTTAGAATGTTGTTTTATTCGAGGATACTGTCCTATTTTGCATAATAGAGAAATGACTTCATTTGGAAAATAAACTTAGAAAATGCCATGCTACAGGAAAATTGCTTAGCACTGCATAGAACTGAATTTTGAGATGCCAAATATGAGACTCTTCACATTTCATGCGTGTATATTTGAAGTTTGATGTGAATCAGTGCAATGCACATCTAAAACACATCAGACTTGCTTGATCTGCACTTTCATTAACCCATCCTGAAGTCGTCCACACTGCTGACAGCCAAAGTTAGAATCATAGAGTTGGAAGGGACCTCCAGGGTCATCTAGTCCAACCCACCACACAATGCAGGAAATTCACAAATACCTCCCCCACAAACCCCCAGAGACTGCTGTTCCATGCCCAGAATATGACAAAAATCCTCCAGGATCTTCAGCCAAACTGGCCTGGAGAAAATATGCAAGATGTTTCCACAGTTGAGATCAATCAGAAGCAGTGTTCACTGTCTTTTCATCCACTACAAAATTCCTATTTAAACAGAAAAATTGAATGCACAGTGCTTACATTAAGAACATATTGATCTTAATTACACATACAAATGGGCACAAACCAGGAAAATGCAGCTTGTTTTGGTTCGTGGTATGCCCAGTTCGCAAACCACATACCGTTGCAAACCTTCAGTGACCAAATTATTGTTTAGCAGAGGTGTTTCATGAGGTTCATGATGCAGTAGAAACCCTCCTGCCCCCGGCAAGCCAGAAACACCAAGCTCACAGGGGACCTCTGGCTTCCTCTACCTGCCCTCCAAGTATGGTGAGGATTGGATTTATGGAGTCCGAGTTACGCCCACCCACCCCCGAAGGTGCTTCCATCGTCCATTGTTTCCAATGGACTAAGGTTAAACCAGTAGAAACTGAAGGTGGGAGGCATTGTTGCAAGCCCATCAAAACCAGTGCAATGTGTCCAGAAGAACCAGTGCCACTGTGGCAGTGCAAACTCAACAGGACTAAGGTAAAGCCAGAGAATTTCTGTAGTAGAAACTGCAGGTAGTGGGTGAAGGCATTTCTTCAAGCCCATCAGAATCAGCTGTTAACTAAGGCTGCCATGGTGTGGTATGTGTGGGTTGCTCTCTATGTCTCCCTCCTCCCATCCCCCTTTCCTTTTGCCTGTGTGCTGTTATCTGTCTGGTGTCCTTGAAGGCTTTACTCGGCCAGCTCCTAGCTTCCCGCTGGGAATATAACCGTTGCTTTTCACCCGCGTCTTCAGGTGCTTGCCTATTGGCTTTATTGCATCAGGGGGTCATGTATGAAGGGGGTATATCTGTAGATTCCACTCATTTACCTGCCATTCCTGACACAAGAGTTCATGGTGTCCTAAGTACTAGTCCTCAATAAACTGAAACTTCTGAAGGAACGTTGTTGAGTGTCTTGACTGGGAAACCTGACATCAGCGCAATGTACTAGTGCCCAGCAGAAAAATGTACTAAAAGGAATGCCAGGATTGCCCACTGGAAAAAATGGGAGAGGTTTGAAGGTTCATTGGAGATAATGGGAGCAGGAATGCCAATTGACTTGAATGGGCTCCATTGAAATATTCATTCATTCATTTAATTCTATTTTTATCCCGCCCTCCCCATGAACAAGCTTAAGGCGGGTTACAAAGTCACACAGTATCAATAATAATAGTTAATTAAAACAATAATTTAAAACAGTAATAAAAACAGCAGTCAAGTTTTGTGTTGCTATACTCAGTATAAGCTGATCATAGAGTCAGTGATTTCAGTATTTCAATGGAGCCCATGCAAGTCAGTTGGCTTCCATTATCTCCAATGAACCTTCAAACCTCTCTCATTGTTTCCAATGGGTAATCCTGGCATTCCTTTTAGTACTGCCCCCCCCCCAAGGAATGCAGTGCCATTGTGGCAATGCCAGCTCAACAGGACTGATGTGAAGCACAGAATCACACTCCAAGGGGTGGAGGTTGCAAGCCCAGGAGAACCAGTGCAATGTACTAGTGTCCAGCAGAACCTAGTGCCACTGTAGCAATGCAAGCAAAAAGGGAACTAATGTCAAAGCAAATAATCCTTGCAGTTACAGTGTGCAGAAAGCCCAGCAGAACCCACTTCCACTGTCATTGCAAGTGCTCCCAAAGCACAGAGTGACTCACAAAAAAATGAAGTGGGGGAGATTTTGCAAGCTCTGTGCAAGAAAATGGGAAGGGCACTTAGGGATGCTGACGGGGGTCACCCTCTTGAAACTGACATGACTAGTTTGAACTTGAAATTCGTCACAAACTTTAATTCATGAGCCAGTTTATGCCCATCCCTACTTTCTACAAAGTATTCACAGAACCCAAAAGGCATATTTTGTATGCTCAACTGTGTGGAAAGTCTACATTAGGCATGTGCATACATAGTTTATCCAGTTTGACCAATGTTTAGTTGGGTTGCTTCCCTTTAGAAGCATGGCTTGAGTAATTTCACATTCTCGTTAAAAAAATTGAAAGACGGTAGATCAGAACCCTATGGGATCGTGAATTTACTGATGCATAGTAAGCGTTTACAATTTTGTTGGTTTATAATCTGCAAACATATTCTTAGCAGTACCAGAAATTGAGATAGAGGTGATATTAAGAACCAATAGCTG
The DNA here is from genome assembly GCF_001447785.1 of Gekko japonicus. Classification (NCBI taxonomy): domain Eukaryota; kingdom Metazoa; phylum Chordata; class Lepidosauria; order Squamata; family Gekkonidae; genus Gekko; species Gekko japonicus. Next base: position 25,209 of record NW_015175477.1, read on the forward strand.
TCTAAATTCCTGGATAGAGATGTGCAGTTGAATACCCTTTGTAAATATTGTATATGCTCTAAATTCAAACATAATTATTTCTGATATTCATGAAGGGTTTGAATCTGATAGTTTGCTGCCTTGTTCTAATTTCACTCACAGGTGTCAGGAGGTGAAGCAAAGAGACAGACTAACTCAGCTAACATGTGCCTGATAGGGATGTCATCCAACCAAAACACTTTGCCAGTTTCCCTACCAAACAGGACCATTCTGACTGGCATTTATGCACTTCCACTTTCAGCCAATCATTGCCTATTCCCAGCTTGGTGGATGGGGGGATTTATATGTGAAAGATGTTTCTTTTTAAGGTCTGTATTTACTTGTCAAGCTGTCAGAAGCAAAGCAGAGGCTCAAGCTCTCCCATTAATAAAAAACTTGCCTGCTTTGCAGACTTGGGGGAGTGGAAGAAGCAAGCCACATTTTTCACACACACACACACACACACACACACACACTACAATAGACACATAAGCATGTCTGCAGTAACCAGTGACAAAGATACTGCTCTCCTTCAGAGACACTGTTACTCCTTTGGGCAGACAGATCAGGCACATTACACATAGGTAGGAGGAGGTGAGGAAAATGCCTTCCATACTTAAGGCAGGGCCAAACAAGAAGAGACATAAGGGAACTATGATGCTGAAGAATCTACATGTCTGCACATGAGAGATCCCTGATCTTGATGTTCATGGGAAAATGTTAAAGTACCCAACTGCATAATTGCCCCATTTAAATCTCTTTTCCCCAGCTGCTATAGGGGAAATAAGGAGCTGCAGTGGCTCAAGTGGTTAAGACGCTGAACTGCAGGCTGTGGAAGGTCAGTAGGTCA
>NW_015175477.1:26104-60506 GCF_001447785.1 Gekko japonicus
GAGTGAGATCCCGTCTCTAGTTCCAGCTCCTGCCAACCTAGCAGTTCGAAAGCAAGAAATTGCAAGTAGATAAATAGGTACCACTTCAGTGGGAAGGTAACAGCGTTCCGTGAGCCTTGATGTTTAGTCATGCCAGCCACATGACCACAGAAACGTCTTCCAACAGCGCTGGCTCTTCGACTTTGAAACGGAAATGAGCATCGCAACCCTAGAGTCGGACTTGACTGGCTTTCGAGCAAAGGAACCTTTACCTTTTATAGGGGAAATGGCTAGATACATCCCATTCTAATGTAAAGAAGACAGGGTCTATTTTTAAACAAAAATTGATTATGCCAGCCAGAGGAACAAAAACGTGACCCAGCACTTGAGTTTTTGAGATTCTTTCAACATTTTTTCTTCAAGACTCAAGGTATCAGATCTAGGAGCATCAGATCTGGGAGACAAAAGGCTAAAAGTACCAGAGCTCACTGAGGCAAGGCACAAGAGGTTAAGAGCTGATCTCCTCTCTCCTGTATTCTTCACCTCTATTAAAAAGAAAAGATCCCACACACACACTGCTTGCGGATCTCAGGAAACCGGGGGGGGGGGGATCACACACGAATGTAGTCATTCCTCCTTGGCCTATTCCGCAAAAGTTAATTTTAATCGCTTCTAAGATGGGAATGATTCTGTTTCCTCTATCTCTTTTCACTTTGGCAGCATGGATCCCTTGGGAGAAGGCCCATGATAATTTCATCCCATTTGGGTTGGGGGAAGAGGTTACATTCAGAAATGTGTCTCTTATTGAAACTAACAAAAATGCCTTTGGGACTGATTCACTCACATGCCTGGCTTTAATTCTGTAACTAAAGAAATGGGCTGAATTTTTAAAAAAGACTAAAGAACTGACTTTGAATTTCTTTTTAAGTGCACGGTCCTGTTCCTTGGCACCTCTATTGCCTGGAAGAACAATCACTGTGCACCTCATGGTAAATATATTTATTAGCCTCCAATGATTCACTTCTGAATATTGTTAATGGTTGGCTATGGAAACCAGGAAAGGATCGTTTAACATTGCATGTGCACTTTCAGTGTGGCTTTTTTTTTTTACAAACACAGTAGATTTGTGTACAATTCTTAGCCTCCCTTCTGGAAGTGCTTTTGCTGCTGTTCCATGGAAATATCAGATACAAAGCAAAGAATCATCTGGTCAGGTATGGTCAGGTTTTGCCTTTGCTTACATGGATTCAGTTATGGATCATGCAGGGGGCTGGCCCACCTCCACATACACCACAGTGGACATGTGTATGCTATTATCACAATTTTAATAATAATAATAATAATAATAATAATAATAATAATAATAATAATAATAATAATAATGAACTTTATTGTCATTGTACATAGTACAACAGAATTAAGGTGTAAGCTGTCCTCTTTGTTGCTGGCTCCATCACAGCCAAAACAAAATGGGAGACTGTCATTCTGAAAGAGAAAAATCAGAGAAGGATACAGTATGGGAAGTTCTACAACACAACATTGTGGAGAAATGAAGATATTGCAGTATATTTCGGGGGCATCTCAGCAGTGCAGGCAATCAGATATCACAAGATGAAGAATTCCTTCTCCAGATGCTTCCTCGGGGAGGTCATTGTCTCTTCTGGCCTTGTGGGTTACAAAAGACCCATGAATCTAAATGCAAAGGATTCAGTGGTGGCAGGGTCATTTGTATTCCATGCCACCTTGGCCAGATATAAATATACTTAATTAAAATTACATTTTGTCTGGTGTGCACTTCACAGGGCTTTATCTGCACTGACAAGGTCAAATGATGCTTAGGAAAGTTAATATAAAATGCAGATAACAACCTCTCCACAAAGGCTTCATCCGATCATCCTCTGCTGTGGAACATGGCAAGTACAGGACCTGCATCCAGAGGTGATTCTGAAGAAGGTTTCAGAATGGTACCCATGAAAATTATCCCTCTCCTTTATGCTTGGTCCTGTCTGAACGAGATTGTCATGCTTGCTTCAAAACTGTATTGTGCAATTATACAAACAAACCTACACAGAATTCTGAAGAATCCACTATTTAGAGAAAAAAGCCCTTGGTTTCCTGTCTAATCTGTGTATGTGTGTGTCTATGCAGTGCTGTTCACTAAAAATACTTTATGAAGATTTTGCTTACATACAGAAATGCTTGGCTGCATAGGAGGTTACTTTGACTGATATCCTCAATCCCTTGATATCATCAGGTTTCCTCTGTTTCACTGGAGGCAAGGAATGGAACTGGGAAATCCATCATGCTTCCCACATCACCCCTCAGGTCATGTTCTGGCAAACAGGAACTTCTGCCATTCTGCTTTTCTCTTCTGGCTAAACTACATGGTCATAGAGTAGAAGAAAGAAGGAAAGCCCAGTGTGAGCAAACAATCTAATTCTGTGCAATGTTACCCACCTTCTTCCACCTCTCACAACTCTGGCAACCATCTTTAGCCATGGGGAACAGCAACAGCAGATAAAATGATCGTAATCTGCATAACACTATTTCCCTCTCATATATTGACCGCTGTCAAAACTATGGATTAGGACACCCAATAAATCATGTACTAAGACTATGTATGGGATGTTTGATATGTGAGCATAAAGCTACAAACACCACTCTGGAATAAAATAGTCAGGGCTATTTGGGGGCAGGAACGCGCAGGAACGGAGTTCCGGCTGGCTCCTGAGTTGGCCACACCCAGCAGGAACTCATTAGCATAATAGGCCACACCCAACAGCAGAAACTCATTAGGATTGGCTACATTAGGGGTGTGTGGCCTAACATGCAAAGGAGTTCCTGCTACAAAAAAAGCCCTAGGTTTTGACAACAAACAAGGTAAACAGAATAAGAAGCAAAAGGTGGTTGTGGCTGGATGACCACACTTCTGGTAGCATGGGGGTGCAACCTAATGTGCTAATGAGCTGTGCTGTCAGGGGTGTGGCCCAATATGCTAATAAGTTCCTGCTGTTGGGTGTGGCCTATTATGCTAATGAGTTCCTGCTGGGCTTTTTCTACAAAAAAGAGCCCTGAAAATAGTTATTGTACATAGTTAGTAGAGAGTCAGTCAGTCCACACAGCCATTTTGATGTGGTGATTGGCAGCAATTTCACTGAAGGTGCATTTATTTTTTTTAGGGTCATGAATATTCTTGTGAGTGCTTTGAGCCTGACTATGATGTATGCTGAGATCACAACTCCTGGGTCTATCCACCTGTAAAGGTTTTCCAGGGCAGCCTCCGGGAAGTTTCCCACATTACAATGAGGCAAGGTGAAAGGAAGTACAAATGCTGCATTGCTGGTGCAATATATGAAAAGGAATGTGATGGATAAGATATGCAAGCAGCAGATGCCAAGCAGTAATGTACGTAATGTCCCTTGCAATGCTTTTCATTTAGCTATCCTTTTCTGTCATCCTCATTTTCCATGCCTCTACTTCCAAGGATGGCTAAATGTATCCTTTTACAAAAGAATTAAGCCATTTCTGAGACAACTGGCTTAGCTTTGATGACTTGCATAATATTCATCCATATGGTTGTATTGTCTGTAAAGCAGTGGCTTCCTGAAGTTGCTCTGCTTAGTTCTATTCCAACTTCAGCAAAAATATGGTCCTGTAGTACTTTATGGACTAGGGAAGTTGGCCTCTGGAATCTTGTATCACAATGAACTTACTTTCTTGAATGTGCCACAAGACTGCTCTTCCTACATCAGATTTAACATGGCTCTTCTTCTAGAACAAGTTCCTAACGTTTATCTATCTTCACTCCTCATTGGCAGTCTTAGCTTTTATTTTGTCCTCTCCCAATCTTTCTTAGCCACATCTTATCAGCATTATTTTGTAGCTTCCTCCGGACTGTTTTTCAAGATAAGCTAACATGAGGTGGCATTTTTAAATTATCAGATGCAATCACCATATTAATTTGACCTGCAATTGTTCAAATCCCAACATCTTTCTTCTCTGAAAACACTTTGCTGGAGGGTGATATGCAATTGGATTTAATCACAAACAGTTGTTTGTAATTGGCAATAATACACACAAACATCCAATCTCTTTTACTCCCATAAATATTCTTTTGAGTTAGCATGTTTAGATGGATAATAGTTTGAAATTTAAATTTACCAATGAATACTAGCAACAGATAGTTAGTAAGTGTATTCAATGGCACTACACATATCCTCAGAGCTTTCTTTCTTCTGTTGGGAGAATAATTCACAAGCAGAATATTTTATTCTCCTAATCATGGGTTTAGCTTTTGAGTCAATGTGTAAACCCCCTCCTGAGGCCTAATGAGTAAATTCTCCAGCCCAAGCCAAAATGGCTTATTTATGGAATCTGATTATTTGTATTCCCATATGGGAAGGCCCAGACTGATCCAGCAACCAGGATGCACTGAGGACATCATTAGCAAGAGAGTCAAGTGATGGGAACATGTTCCTGTTTATCCCACAGAGGTTCTAATAGAAAACCATTCCTACTGCCTCCATCGAATTGCAGCATTCCATTAATTATGCACAACACACCGATGGTATACGAAGACCCAGGATTTAACAATCAGCATGGCCAGCAAAAGCTGGCTCTTCCTGACTTCCAAATTAGCCTTCTTCCGTTTCCCAGTGGAGGATGATCTGTTTGGAGCATCAAGTACTGCTAGTGTGGTGACATTTAAATCTGCCTTTCCAAGACACTCCTAGTGATGGAGGGCTCACTTCTCATCATTCTGGTGAAACACTAATTGCCTACAACTAATTTAGAAGAGGAACTGATAAGCGTCTGACCTCTAACCATCTTTGTAATCACACACACTCTTAGAGAAATTCAAAGTATATACCTCAAGATTGCGATGGACTCACTGCCCAGCAAGGTGCTCTAATGGGTACAGAGTTGGTCATAGATCTGAGAGACTTTGGGAAGTCTCACCTCTGCATGTATTTTTTTTGGGACTTCAGTAAAAATTGCTTCCCTGGCTTGTATGTTAGCTGCAGCAGCATTCTTTGCATGGTACAGAATGGGTCCTTTCAGTCTCTCCCTTCAACCAGCCAATAATTATTGAATGGGATCTTATAAGTGGCTTTCGGCAAAGTTCAAAAGTCACATAAAGCAAAAGAAATAAAACCATAAGGGGAAGATGTTCTGCCAGGCCTATGGTTCAGACAGCAGAGATCCAACTCCATCAGCCTCCCCACCCCACTTTTGCACCATGTATGCGGCACTGCCTGTTCGTTGTTCTCTGCCACCTACCCAATACCTGGTTCCATCTATGGGCATACATACTGAAAGTTCTCTGGAGGCACTTACTAAATGTCCCCAATTGCCATCTTTTGTACTATTTGATGCTGTACCAGTTTTTAAATATTGTATGGATTGTGTTTTAATTGTTTTAATTTATTGTGTATACTTACTGTTATAACTCGCCCTGAGCCCTGCTGTGTGTCCACTTCCCCATGCAATCGAAATAAATTCACGTTTGTGAAACAAAGCAAAGTTTATTAGGACGCTATGGTTAGAGCATGAACACAAGGATTGTTAGGAATAACTACAGACCCCAAGGGGGAACATAATAAAGAAACTTGAACCAGGTGTGGACCAATGAATCCATTTCCCGCTGGCGGGAGTGTAGAGAAACCGAGCGCCAAACCCTTGGGAACACAACGGTTCTATACCAAAACACAGGTCCAATTCCCAGGCATAGAATACACAACAAGCCAAGCAATGCCATAACACCTTCCCACCTCCAGCTGGTTGACCTTGGGCAGTTCCGCAGAGCAGCGAGCGAGAAAAAGTAAACATCTACAATGAGGGAGAACGAGGGGGGAAGGGACAGAGCATAATGTACAGGATGCAATGTCTCACAGCATTCAATGGCAGCTTGCTGACACTGTGCAGGGAAGGGTGGGCTAGAAATTCAATTAAATAAATAAATAACTGGTAATACAAATTAAATAATGCAATTTACGTCAAGTAAGACAAAGTGAACAGCAGAAGTAAAACAGAGAAGAACAGGAAAATTAAATGGAACTGTTAAAGTCCTGGTTGAGAAATGCAAAAGGAACCTCTCTAAAGACAGAGCCAGATTTCTCAAGATAGGACATTCCAGAACTCCAGAGCAACCACTGTGATGGACCTGCCATGCACAATCTTGCCTTGGGATCTGAAGCCAGATCTCTCCAGGTGGTATCATTTTAGGGTATATGAGCAGGTTCTTTCTGAGATAGGCAGGATCCAGACAATTTAGTGTTCTGAAGACTAAAGTTAGCACCTTGACTTTTACCTGGAAACATATAGCCAGTCCTATGATACAGTTTGTTGGCTATCACCTAGTAAAGTTCTGACTGTAGCCCTTTATATCAGCTGAAGTTTCCTAATTGTCTTCAAGTGTGGTTATCTGTAGGGATGGATGACAGTTGCAAATTTTTGATCTTCCAATAAAGGTCACAGCTGGTAAATCAGAAAAGTGTGGGCCCATCTATGACAGTCCTCCCCAACCTATCCAACAGGTCTTTCCCAGCATAATCTCCATTTTGTTTGAATTAGGTCTCATTTTATTTACTTCCATTCAGTCTGAGTGTGTTCAGGGTCAACATCATATCACCTGGAAAAGATGAAAAGGAAAAATAGAGCAGGGTGCTATCTTTATATTGTTGATAATGCAACCCATTATTCTGGAAGACTGCTTACAGAGCTTCATAGAGATGATAGAGAGAATGGATGATTGAATTACAGCCAGAGAAAACTCATAGAATCTCCCCCTCAATGTATCAGAACTAATTCAAGGAAATGAATTCAATCCCCAGTTCTGAGGTACATGCCAGAACCATGCCATAATTCAAGGTAGAGAAGCTACGGAGATATCTAGGAGGCTCAAGAAGATCTCTCTCTCTCTCTCTGTCTCTCCCTCCCTCCCACTCCCAAAGCCTGACCCAAACCCCAGCTGAAATAAACTGAGCCATTATACACAGGTAATATATGAGCTAAGTGCTCCATACCAATGACCAGTCACATACCTGCATAATTTATCTCCCTTGTGTAAGCCAGAGGTGCTGCCTTTTACTATTGGGTAGCCCCATAGCAAGGGCACCCCACTTCTAACCTGATCCAGAGACCCACAAAATTCAGGCCAAGGAAGGCACTCTTGGTTCTGAAACACAGAGCTAGCCACAGCTCTGAAAAAGGGGTCTCCATTTTCAGGTGACAGGCAACCTCAGAGCAAGCCTCCAGTCTTCCCCCTCCACCCAGCAGAGATTATGCTTATGGAATAACAATGAGTTCTAGCAGGTAAAGTATCTACATTTCTAAAGTATATTTAATTCTTTGTCTGAATACTTATCTTTTCTAGTCTGTCCCTCAAGGTACCGGGATAAACCAATTAAACATTCAAATTATTAACGATCCTTCCTGGCCCTAATCAGGGACATCTCCCACCTTTTGTTTACCCTGGCCAGGGCCATTAGTGATCAGATTATCCACTTAACTAGCCGCCCAGCACCTGGCTTCTATTGTTAAATCCAGACCCTGCCCCTCTGGATGCTCATTGGTCACATCTAGGCCTTGCCCCTCCTGATGCCACACACCCCTGGGACTCATCATTGGTCCAGGAAATCTATTGTTCTTACCTGAGACCAGCCCCCAGGACCAGGCATTGGTCTGCATTGTCTTCCATAGGGTATATCCCAGCGTAACCATGGCCTCAGACTGTGTGTTCTCTGCCATAACCCAAAATGGCAGGCCACCCCTAAACTCTCTTAGGCCACAATCCATGGACCTCTGCACATCTGGACAGGGTGTATACCCCCCCTATAAGCTATCAATCACCTCTGCTTCCTTATAGTTCTATATTGTATGTCTGTGAATGTTGTCAGTGCCATCCTCCGTAAACATAGACGGAAGAATCCCGATAATAATAACTGTACCAATTGTTTCTATTAAGGAGCAATTCAGCTAACACTTTGGGGAAAAAATAGGGAGAAATTGTTCAGAGGAGGCACTGAATGACATCATCTGCATGACAGAGGGCAGGCGTACCCCTGCTCCTCCATCACACAAAGTGGTTTGGTGTCACAGGTAACAAGTGAATGGAGTAAGTGCCCATACTGTGATTGTGAAGGTGAGAAGCCGTGAAAGATTTATTTATTTATTATTTAGTTAGTTAGATTTTAGGCTTCCCTTCCCTGCAAGCAGGGCTCAGGGCAGCTTACACCAAAGGCAAATACAATGGATAAATTATGTTAAGTTAAAAGCAGCAGTAAAATACAAAATACGTATCAACAAATAAAACACTCCATTCCAAGATGGCAGAAAAATTTCAGCTTCCACAAGCTTCCTAGGGGGCTTGCAGAGAATGGAGGGTGTGAGAGTGCCAGACTACCTGTTGTCTCATTGCTGTCCTTGACCATATGCCTGGTGGAACATCTCTACCTTACATGCCCTGCAGAAAGGTAACAAATCCCGCAGGGCATGGATGTTCTACAGCAGAGAATTACATCAGGCAGGGCCCAGGGCTGAAAAAGCCCTGACCCTGGTTGAAGACTGTCAGATCTCTTTCAGGTCAGGGTCCACCAGGAGGTTCTTACTTCCTGAGCATAGCACTCTTCTGGGGGCATACTGAGAGAGGCTGTCCCAAAGGTATGTGGGTCCCTGGTCGTGTTCAGATGGGTTTTTACATCTGACCCAGGGATGAATGTCTGGTGGGTTTAAAGGGAACAATCAGACAGCAACATCTGGGAAAGGTGCCGCTCCTGTGATCAGCCCGTTTTGCACTGCCAGGGAGATGTACTTAAAAGATACTGGTGAAAGTCCGGTGTTGTTGCTTGCCGATGAGCCAATGATGGACTTTCCTCTATCTGATCATTCCAGCATGCAATCAGCCTGTCAGGATGGTCTGCTCCAGACCATCCCGAACAGCCACCATTTAATTAAAAATCTCCAAGTGATATGCGCATAAATGCACAACAGCCATAGAGCTCTGCTCAAGCGTTCAGGACAATTTCATGTTAATCAACGGCCCGTTAAATTAATGAACCTTGTTAATTGAAATTGGACCTCGATGGAGGACAATGTAGGTCTTTTCCCAAGCAAAGAAGTCCCTCCACTGACCCAGATCTCCAAGGCAAGAGGGATGGTTGGATTTCGTTTCATCCAGCCCTGGCTGTCTGCATCAGAACAGAAACTGAAAGAAGAAGTTGGGTATGCTTGGACTGTCTTGTTGGTTGCTCCATGGGGAGAGATGGGGAGGCATAGGGATTTTGGCTACGTGTCCCTCAGGCAGTGCTCTAACCACGCAATTCCGTGCAAAATCACTCACTCTCCACAAAGGAATAAAGCAAGAATGTTGTAGCCTTTGTGTACCAGGTGGTAGAGGTACCCCCAAAATAAAATTGCGAAGGAGGAGAGTGAGTGATTTTAAACACAAACAAATGGTTTACAAATGTATACAAAATAAAATACAATGGATGGACTTTTGAGAATATGGTTTAAACATTGGAATTTTTGAGTCCTCCAAATTTCTTGCTTATGTCCCCAAAAGAAGCTTACAATAAGAATATGAGAAATAAAAGTGGTTTCTTAACATAAATTCATAGAATTACAGAGTTGGAAGGGCCCACACAGGTCATCTAGTTCAACCCCCTGCTCAATGCAGGATCAGCCTAGAGCAGCCCTGACAAGTGTTTGCCCCAGCTGCTGCTTAAAGACTGTCAGTGAGGGGGAGCTCAGTACCTCCCTAGGCAGCTGATCCCACTGCTGAAATACTCTTACTGTAAAAATGTTTTTCCTAATATCCAGCTGGTACCTTCCCACCCTGTGGGCTGTTTAACTAATGGAAACACACACACACAATTTAATATCTCGCTCTATATACATATATTATAGGATAGGAATGAATGGTGGCACTGAGGGATTGGAACAGTGTTTGAGCCCCAACCCCAATAGTTTTGTGTGAGTGAGGGCTGATTGTTAAAGGGGGCTGGGCTACCCTGTGTGTGGATGTCTCTGGGAGTGAGAAAAAGGACCTGAGGTGTTAAATGGTTATGGCTCTCTGCATATTTTAAAAGAGAAAAGAAGGGTAGCTTGTGACATCCTAACCTACGTATAACTCATAACCTGACAGAGAGGGTGGTAGGCATTTTGTGTGAGTGGAGAAGGGGTGTCACATTATCATAAAACATCCCCACTATTCATACACTGTCAAAAGCCCTGGCAAACAAATAAGCCTTGCACCACCTCCTGAAGATCTCCAGTGGGGGTGCTCCAAGCCGTGGATGAGGTGGGCACAAGTAGCTGGTGCTGTGAGTGGGCAGCCTGGGTCCCAGATGGGACAAGTGCAAGTAGTGGGGATGGGAGAATGCTTTTTGTCTTCTGTCCCTTGTTCTGTCACCCCCTCCCAGCATGTGGTCTGGGGAAGCGGCTCCTATTTCCCATTGGCTTAGACCACTCTGCCACTAGGCACCCCGTTTGAGGACCCCCCCATCGCTGATACCTCGGGGTGCTTGCCAGCTTGAATAGACTCCCTCAACCCACACTTTCCAGCCTTCCCAGAAAGGGCCTAACCAGATTAAAGGTAAAGGTTTCCCTGGCTTGAAAGCCAGTTGAATCTGACTCTAGGGGATGGTGCTCATCTCCATTTCCAAGCCAAAGAGCCAGCGCTGTCCAAAGACTTCTCCGTGGTCATGTGGCTGGCATGACTAACTGAAGTGGTACCTTCCCACTGAAGTGGTACCTATTTATCTACTTGCAGTTTCTTGCTTTTGAACTGCTAGGTTGGTAGGAGCTGGGGGCAGAGATAAGAGCTCACTCCGTCACGCAGCACTAGGGTCTCAAACTGCCAAACTACAGACCTTCCGGTCTGCAGCTCACCATCTTAACCAGATTATCAGGCCTATTTAAGCTGCATCCCCCGGAACATGTGAAGCAGGCGAAAAAAGCCCCCCTGACCACCAATTCAAGTGAGACCCAAAAAATTCCTGCTCAACCCCTCAACCTGTGACTGGCTAACCCCACATGGTCTTAAGCAGAGGGCAGGCAGGTGGGAAGCTTGTCCTTGGCTAGAATGGTCAGATAATGACTGCCACCTCCAAACCTGGCCAGAAAGCCATTCCTGATAGGTCAGCGCTCCCGTGCTTAACCCTAATAGGCTCCCCCCACCCTCATGATTACATCCAAAGATGTGGGCAAAAGCCTGCCTTGTTCATGGGCAAGCACCGGTCTTTTACTGATTGCCAACAATATGTCATGAATGGGATTTAAATTAATGCAAACCAAGGTGGATACTTTCAGCTCAGTCCTGGAATTAATATTTCTAATCTCTTTTTCAGTTGGAAAATGAAATATTGAGGTATACAGAAATAGAAAATGCTGTATTGATCCATAAAAACAATGCAAAAGTAATAGTTTTAGTAAACTTGAAAGCTTGCATATTACTTTTTAATGCTTGAGTTGGTCACATAAAAGCATTACCTGACAGTTGTTTCAGTTGTTCTGGTTCTGGAAACCCTCAGCTGAATTGCAGTGACTGCAATTCCCTTATCTTCTGCTCATGGATAAAAGACTCCCTTTTACCCACAGAAATGCCTACTATACATGACTCAGACTCTGTCCATTACATGTAGAACGGCTGTTCCAGCTTTCCTGGGCACATTAGGGGCTTTGCATGTGCAGAACATTTGTGGCGAAAGATTATGGTATTTGGGTGCTTAACATGAAGTCTGTCTCCCAGGAAACACTATGCTGTAAAGACAACATCAATAGAAATACTTTACTTTCCCAGGCTTTAAGGGGATTATTGTGCAATAAAAGGGAAAGCCTACTTACTCCGCATGATGCTCATTTTAATCTTTCTGGTCTTTTTTCCTGGGTGTTGGGAAGGGGGAAGGTAGTGAGGAGGGTCCTTGTTAAGAGGCCATATTCAAATTTAAATCACCAGTAGCCTGCTTATCAGGAGGAGGAGACTGATTATTTTCTCTGTAATATCCATGGGAGAGGGAAGGCAGCATGGTATAGCCCACTCTCATCAGCTCTCAGAAGCTAAGCAGGGTTGGTACTTGGATGGGAGACCACCAAGGAAGACTCTAAAGAGGAAGGCAGTGGCAAACCACCTCTACTTCTCACTTGCCTTGAAAGCCCCTTGCTGGGCTCGCCATAAGCCAGCTGCAAATTGACAGATATTTACACATACAATGGGGGTGTCATGATCTGTGCAGGACTGGGGGCAAGGCCTAGTGTGGCCTGGTCCCAGGAGAGACCTGCATGGCAGTGGGGGGAAAAAAGAACAGAAAAAAGGAAGTACTTCTTCACCCAAAGAGTGATTAACACATGGAATTCACTGCCACAGGAAGGGGTGGTGGCTACAAGCATGGACGGCTTCAAAAGGGAATTAGATAAGCATATGGAGCAGAGGTCCATCAGTGGCTATTAGCCACAAGGTATAGATAGGGACTCTGGGGCAAGTGATGCTCTGTCTTCTTGGTGCTTGGAAGGGGTCAACAGTGGGAGGGCTTCTAATGTCCTGGCCCCACTGGTGGACCTCCTGATGGCACTGGTATTTCTGGCCACTGTGTGATACAGAGTGTTGGACTGGATGGGCCTTTGGCCTGATCCAACATTGGTGTCTCTTATGTTCTTAAAGCAGACATAGCCTACAATCCCCATAAGGCTTAGCAACGGTTGTAACCAATCAGTGTCCAGGAATTCTTTGAGGTGATTGTTACATACTTTGTGGGGTGTGGAAAACGGTGTTCTTTCACAGAGCTAAACTGAGGGGGACTGTGTTCTTTTGCTCTTCTGTGGTCTTGTCTCACAGAGGGGACAGTCTGGTCTGAGGAGAAAGATCCCAACAGGAGGCCTAGTATAAGAGGGCTGTGGGCCTTGAAGTAGTAACCAGTTAAGTGAACTTGGTAGTCATGTTAGATTTGATTATTTTGCCTTTAAACACTGTTACATATTTTAAAGCACCTTGTCTTGTTTTCCTTGCCCCAGTACTGTGTTAATAAACCATTTGTTTAAGTGTTCTCTGCCTGGTCATCACGCCTATATTCGCGGCTTAAAAAGAGGCATTTTGGATAAGCTTGGGAGGGTACTCTGGGCCTTCTCAAGGGACCAAAATCCAGAGTGGTAGCAGCTGGAGGTGGCAACTCTCCAGGGGTCATGACATGGTGGCTTTTAGCGGTGGGATGTGCCAGATGTTGACCTGGAGAGGCAGAGCATAATCGGTTTATTTTTTTTAAAAGTTTTTTTTTTCCTCCTCCCTTTGTCTGGCTGCAGGAAGCCCCATTTTTTAAAGGTGCTGGTAAGACCAAGAAGTATTATAACAGTGTTGTTAATGGATTTTAATTATTTCTAGCTGTTGGGTCAACAGAGAGAGAGGCTAGTGTTAGGCAGTGTATGTTCCTCCGTTCTGGGAGACAGAAGACAGAGGACACACCTGTGCCTAGAAGCAGGACCAGGGCAGGGGCTGCTGATCAGATGTCTCATGAGAATGCAGACAGAGAGATGGCAACCCCAAGTGCAGAGGTCTTGCATCTCCAGCTGCAAATTAAGCAGATGGAACAAGAGGAGGAGGCAGTCCAGAGAGAGCTGGAAAGGGAGATAATGCTGAAGGAGGAGAGAGAGAGAGACAGGGCTGCCGAGAGAGAGCTGGAGCTGGAGAGAATGAGGATGGCACACAAGCTTGAAATGGCCAAGTTGAGAAAAGAGACACCTTTACTTCCTCCAGATGCTAATGTACAAGGAAATAGAAGGAGATATCCTCTGTATAAGGAAGGGGATTACATCGAAGTCTTCCTTCAGAACTTTAAGCAGGTCTACATAGACTACAAAGTTTCTGAAGAATGGTATATGGAAAAGTTGAGACTGCAGCTGTGTGGAGTCCTGGCTTCAGTGTCTGGCCAGATGGAAGGCGAAGCGAGGACCAACTATAAGCTCTTCAAACAAAAAGTGTGTGAGAGAGTGGGTTCATCAAAGAAGGGCCCCAAAAGCACTTTAGGGAGATCAGGCTGGAAGGTCAAGAGCCCTATCCACAGCTGATGTATAGGCTGGGAACCAAGACCATGCTGAGGCCATGACCATGCTGAGGCCAAGACCATGGATGACATCAAGGCCCTGATGTGCATCGACAGGTTCCTGACTCTTCTTCCAGAGCATATTAGGCACCCCCTTGTGGACAAGTGTCCTTCCACTCTCCAGGAAGCAGGACAGTGGACCAAGCAACTGGCTGAAGCCTACGGAGGGCAAATTACAGCACCCCTTGTGACTGGGGTCAGAGGAAGTCTCCTAAGTCCCCACCTTGGTCCAGTAAGCCATCAGAGGTGAAAGAAGAGCCGCCACAACCATGGCAGAATGTTCCCTAGAATACCAGGGTGAAGTCACCATGTGAGCAACCAACTAGGTCATATCCAGAAGCAGTGCCCTAATGATGGAGACAGCATGCACCACATGATGCTGGAAACCAACCCAACTGTTCCTCCTGTATTCAATCCGAAGTATATTCCCCAGTGCCACCAGAAGAAGGTCCAGGTGGATGGCCAAGAAGTAGCAGCCTGGTGAGATACTGTTTCCCTCCTAACTACAGTGCATCTCTTGCTAATCAACCCAAAATACCTCCTGCCAGGAGAAGAGAGGCGGGTAAGGCATCTGCATGAAGCAGAAGGGATCATGCTCCCTGTGGCCCAGCTACCAATTAGCTATGAAGGCTGGAGTGGATCGTGGAAGGTAGCTGTGCACAATTATACCCCGGTAGCCATGTTCATGGGGGAAGATTTTTGCAGGTTTTTGCGGGCTCGTGGATTGTGCAAGAAGTTACCAGCGCGAAAAAACGTAGTTCAGATTACAGAGCAGAGGCTTTGTTGTGAATACATTTCACTTTCCCCCCCCAAAAAGTGTAGGAGAAACAAGTTTTATTAGGGAAGGGGGAAAACTGGGAAAGATATGAGAGAGTGCTGGGATGTTTACAAAGTTGTGTGAACACGAGAAAAAAACACATTTACATTGGGTAATGCAAGTGGATTCTTTAGGTAATATGAAAGACCCCCATATGTATGGGGAAGACAGCCATTTTGGGCTGTATCAACAGAAGATGCTGATGGGTCTGGAGACCAAGTCCTATGAGGAAAGGTTGAAGGAGCTGGGTATGTTTAGCCTGGAGTGGAGATGACTGAGAGGTGATATGATAGCCATCTTCAAGTACTTGAAAGGCTATCCTATAGAGGATGGTACGGAGTTGTTTTCTGTTGCCCCCAAAAGGTCGGACCAAAACCGGTGGGCTGAAATTAAATCAGTGATAGGGAGGCGCTCATGAGACCGTGCGAACTGGTGCTGCCAGACTGAGTTATCTGAGTAACCTTGAGGAGGAGGGAGGGCTTGCGTTCCACTGCTGGTGTGAATATTTCTGCTCTCATGGGGCACGGAGAGTCTCCCGTTCATTATGTAACCTCCCGCCCGGAGAATTCCCGCGCACGCGCTTGGATTTCATTTGCTTAGCCAATTGCAGCATCATATTATATGTAGTGATGCATCCGCCCCATTGTCATTCCTAACATTATACCTGTAGATCGTGGCAACAGACCTGTAGTCTAATAAAGCATAACGATTCCCTGGAAACGAGTGTGGAGATTTGCATGCTGTTGAACCTGACATCATGTCAGGAGGACAAGTGATGTGATCTGCAGCTTCACACCACCACCCCTTCCCACTGGACTTAATTGCTTTGGAATGTTAATTCGGGGAGCCAAGGCCGGAGAGGAGAACAGTTATCTTTCAGGTGCAAGGACATTCTCTCTCTCTCTACAGCATGTCTGTGTGAAACTTAGGAGACTTAAAGACAATAATTTTAACAGGGGCAGGCTGCAGCCACACTGAACCAGACTGTTAAAGCAGAACTCCATTTTGAGTGAACCAAAGCTCTGGACATCTGATTCTGTGAATTTAGGAAGATCAGGAGGGCAGGAAGGCTTGTTAGTGCTTATTTCTTGTGGCCCTTTCTTACATGCCCAGGGAAATGCTGATCACCACTTTGGGGTCAGGAAGCAATTTTCTCCAGGCCAGTTTGGGTGGAGATCCTGGAGGGGTTTTTTTGTCATCTTCTGGGTGTGGAACAGTGTTCCCTGGGGGTGTGGAGGGAGGTATTTGTGAATTTCCTGAATTGTGTGAGAGGTTGGACTAAATGACTCTGGAGGTCCCTTCCAACTCTATAATTCTATTTTATTTTATTTTTTAAAAAAAATTAGTTTATATACAGAAAGGGGGGAAGGGGAAAGGAGGAAGAAAGAAAAATACAGAAATATTTTTAAAATTCCAGTTTAGCATTCTGCATGCATATCTTCTCATGACAATTTCACAACTACTTCATCTATCATGTTTATTATTCTTCACTTGATCTTATTTTCTGATTCTATTATTCTATTTACTCTGCACATGTACATTACTTTTTCCACTTCGAGGTAAGCTACAGAATTGGGCAGATTATATATTGCACTTCTAAATAATCTTTGTTTAAAGCTAGACACTCTTCTCTGTTGATACTGTTAGACCGATTGGGGGCCCTTGATACAGTTGACCATTCCACCTTATTCATTGTTTGGAATAGGGGAGTTTGGTGTTAAAGGAGTAGCTCTTTAATAGAGTCCATCTTTCTTGTCTCTTTGAACACAAAGAGTTTCCACTGGAGAAGCAGAATCAGTGAGTGGGGATTTACCCCATGGAGTGCCTCAAGGCTCTGCTCTGTCACCCATGCTCTTTTATGAGGCTACTGGATAAGATCATCTGGAGCTCTGGAGTTGGATGTCATTAATATGTAGATGACTCCTAAATCTGTGTTTTGTTATTTAGGCTGCCGGATGCATTTGTCTCAGCTCTGAACCAGACTCTGAAGTCATGGTCAAGGGGATAAGACAAAACAAGCTGAAGCTGAATCCGGTCAAGAAAGAAGTTATTAAGGATAGGCATGAACCAGAAACAAATGTGGTTCATGGCAGTTCATGGTTTGTGCTCGGACCACGAACCGAATCAAACTAAGAGGTTAATTTGTGAACCGAACCAGTTCATGGCTACGCAAATCCTGTTGATAGGGACTGCAGGCTGCTCCACACCATCCAGCTATTTTGGACACCCCTATGCTGTCCCTTTAAAGCATAAAGGGCCTGCACAACAAAGCCCAAAATGGCTGAGCACCAGGGAGCACACTGTTCTTTGCCATTCAGCTGTTTTAGCAGCTTTAGCAGGGAACAGAAAGCAGGGGTCCCTTTAAACCCCTGCTTTCTGCTCTGTCCACAAACTGCCACAAACCACACAAAGCATTTAATACATTTGTAGAAGCTCATAATGGTAGACCCGTCATTGTTCAGTTCACAAACCACTAACACAGCAACATTTGTGATGAATTTTGCTTTGTGGCTCAGTTCATGCCCATCCCTAGAGGTTATGCTGACCAGGTAGGGTGATTTTGGAGGGACTAGATCCACAGGCAGTTGATGAGTTGACATTTTGTTAGCCGGATTGCCTCAAATTACTGATGATCTTAGGGGAATTATGATATTACACGAGGCAATAGGCAAATAAGGGAGCAAACACCTATGTATACAGGGGTCCCACTTCTTCCAGACGCAACAGAAATAGACTCAAAGGCTGGCTTCAGTATAAAATGGTTTCATTTACTGAAAATATCTCACAAGCATACAATAATTCTAACACACAATTACACAGATCTAGGAAAATTAGAGAGAAGAGGATAGCACATTTGCATTAGCAGGATAATCATTGAGGGGCAATACTTTACCTGTCCCCGGAGGCATGAAGTGATCCTTAGGAAAAATAAGGGAGACTATGGGGTAATAGGGTTGTGTCCTGAACTGATAGAGACACGTGGAGACTCTGGCTGCGCAACCGAGAGTCGTGGAGTTAGGATGGGTATAAGAGAGAGAGTGCAAGAGAGAGAGCATGGCGGGTTGCCCTCTTTTATGAGGTGGCATGGGGGGTGGGCTAGGCTGGCCACATACCTTGACATACCTCCTATTAGTCCATCCCCAAAACATACTGATTGGACCTGGGTTCAAGGGGGAAGGCTCTACTGGGGGTGGTCAATATTCAGATATAGTAATCCTGGGCAAGACAGTGGCACCTGGAGGGATGATGACTCATGTGGCCAGAGTCATTGTCATGGACATTCCTTGATTGTCTTGTGGCAGCTGCTTCAGCTAAGTGAGACTGGGGAAGGGAATGTTGTCTGCATGCAAGGAAGGAAACTCCGCATGAAGTTTGAATCCTTTGTTTTAGGTCTTCTGCCTTGGCATGGCATCTGTTTGGTTTTCAGTGCTTCATGTGGCTAGGGAGCTGGCCCATCTTACAGCAGGTAAGAGGGTAGATAACCTCTGAAACCATAGGCACATCATCTGACAGGTAGGCTTCCTTCTTCTGGGTGTGTGTGTCTGTAACTGGCATCATTTTTGGGTCACCACACAGTTCAGTCCCTTTTTGCACACTACTGGCACAGCAAGTTTTATCACTTATGAAACTATAAGTCCATAAGAGCGCTATAAGCGCCTTGCAGGGCAACAATTTGCAGAGCCGGTTAAGAGCTTAGGTTGCTCACGAACCCATCTTTTTGTGTGAAAAGCAGGTAAGTGTACTGGCCAAGAATGTCTTCTAGCAACAGCATTTCGTTCACCAACTCTATCCTTTCTTAGAATCAGCTGGCCAGGCCATAATAATATATTCTATTGTAACCTCCCAGTTGTATTGCTGCGCTGCCTTTGAAGAGAACCTGGAAACTGCAACTGGTTCAGAATGTAGCAGTCTATTATTGTCAAGGGCTGGCCAATGGGAATGCATATATACTCTAAAACAGCCACATTGGCTATCAGTTTGCTTCTAACTTCAATTCAGCATTCTGGTTATGACCTTTAAAGCTTTTCATGGCTTACGACTCACATGTCTAATGGATAGCCTCTTCCCCTATGCCAGCTACAGTCCTCACACTGCCACATACTGGTTGTTCCATCACTGAAAGTAGCCCAGTTGACATTAATGAGAGCTCATGCCTTTTGTACTTTAGCTCCCACTCTGTGGAATGGTCTCCCTATGGAGATGAGTTGGACACTGTCTCCAGAAATCTTTAGGAGGTACTGCGAAGCATGAATTTGATTTTCCATGGTTTTTAGTGACTGCAGACATTTTTAAGGGGTGTGTGGAAGATAAATTGGGGTTTTGTTGTGTGTATTGTAAATTCTGGTTTGTAAGCTGTCTTGAACTATGAGGAAGGTAGGATATAAATCATTTATATACAAACAAATATATTTAAGCAGAAGCATTATAAAACTGAATGTTTGGAACGCATTGGAATGTGACATCTTCTGTTAGTCTCTGTTAGGGGTGTGCAAAAAAAAAATTGGCCCGATTCCCGCATGTCAATTTCGGCAGTACGAGCCTTTCTCCCTTTCTCACAAGACAAGAACTCGTGGGCACTCAATGAAATTGCTGAGCAGTCAGATTAGAAGTTAGAACAGATGACTGTTAATCACTGTTTGCACGAAGAAGGACTTCCTTTCATCTGTTCTAACTTCTAACCTGACTTCTCAGCAATTTCATTGAGTGCCCACATGTTCTTGTCTTGTGAGAAAGGGTTAAAAGTACTTCTTTCTCTACCTGCTCTATCCCATGCATAGCCTTGTAAACCTCTTATCATGTCACCCCTCAGTCATTGTTTCTCAAAGCCAAGATCCCCAAGGGCCTTAACCTTTCTTCATAGGGAAAGGGTCCTCCTCTTATCATTGTAGTTGCCCTTTTCTGCCTTTTTTCCAGTGCTATAAATATTCTTTTTTAGGTGTGTGTGGTGTGAGTGGTCCAATGTGGTTGCACCATCAATTTATACAGGGCAGGGCCTGTATAAATGTTGTTCCTGTTGGTCTATTGGGGTTTCTGTGTGGCACTGTGGCATGCTTGCACTGCCACAGTGCCACTTGTTCTGGAGTGTGCCACTTGTTCTCATGGCAAACAAGTACCTTCCAAGACAGTTCACTTTCCCTGAGATTCTCTGGGAGAGTCTGACTGCTGGGTGCTGCCTGCTTGCCTGCCTTAAGTGCTGCTGGCTGGGTTTCCCCACTGGAAACAATGGAGGTAATGGGGGCAACCCATTTGGGTGCCCATATAATTGGGCCCATTGGTCCAATTGCTTTTGGACATGGGGGTGTATGTAAGGAGAGGCTCCCAAAGCTACTCTGAAAATTTGGAGCCTCTTCCTCAAACCCCTTCTCCCCCAGAACCGCTAACAGCACCATGGGAAAAAAGTAACCTTTCCCCCACCATAGAGAACAATGGAGATGATGGGGACAACCTGTTTGGGGGCCCGTAGAATTCGACCCCCTGGGGAGAGGCTCCAGCAGCTACCCTGTGAGTTTAGAGCCTCTCCCTCAAACCCCCTCTCCTCCAGCCCCCAGAATATACTTTATGTTTTTACCATTGACTTCAATGACCCATAGGATATAATGGGGCCGAATTTCCGCCGGATTTCGGCGGCAATTCGGCAGCAAGCCGATTCAGATCAGAGAATATGAATCAGCCCGCAGCAGCCCAAAAGGGGCACATCCCTAGTCTCTGTCTTCACAGTCCAGTTACTGGAGCCTTTGTCAACTTTTGTAGCCTTTGCTATTGGAACTGCCTGCCTGCTGGACCCTTTATCTGCACATGCACTGTAGGTTCTTCACCTGAATGGAGACAAGCTAAGACATGGGGATGGAGAGGTAGCTACAAGTGGCACAATGGAGCTGGTATTTAAAACCTTCCCTGCACATGTTCTTCTGTCTATTCTGTTGTGCTTTCCAAGTGCTAAACTAATCTAAGGCCCAGAATCTGTATAAATAAATAAAATGGGATAAGCTACCTATATTAAGCATGCTCAATATGCTTCCTTGTACAGGTATATGAAAGTTGAGAACCTTCACAGTGGTGGTGTGGTAACATTAAAAACATTCTGCCCGCTCAAAGGATTTTTCTATAAAGTAATAGATACTAAAATAGAAGTCTGTCAACATTTATTGTGCCCTTATAATTAACTCCAGCGATGAAATCGCAATTGTTCACCAAGTCACCCTGTAGCAAAATGTCTGTAAGGGAAGGATAGCCTGCTTAAGTAACAATTACGCTAAAATGAAATCTGTGGCTCCGTCTGATAATTAAGACAGACATCCCATTAGCTTGTCATTGTATTAATGAATTGAGCTATTATTTTTACATTTGATTACTGGAGTTTTATGGCTACCATTTCACCCTTATTGCTCTTGAAAATTGCCTTCCCTGACAGCTTACTGAGCATGTAGGGTTAATGTTGGGAGAGTTTAATAGGGCAACTCTAGCATTAGTTTTCTTAGTTTCTCATAAAACAATTGCAATTTTGGTCAACAAGCTTTATTAAAGGAGAAAATTTATAGTGCAGTAATAATATATGCAAAGAAGACAGGAATTTTTTTTAATGAATTCAAATATTTGCAACTTTCTGCACATTGTTTTTGCTTTAATAGGAACAGAGGAGATCCTATTATCCAAATATATAAATGTGAACACTGGATTAAAAACACAAAATCAATGCCATTTTTCATGGGCCAGTGATATTTTTAAAGCCTCAGACTTTGCTGGATTTAATCTGTAGATTAATTGTGTAAAGCAGGGGTGTCAAATGTGTGGCCCACAAGCCGGATCAGGCCCAAACAGGGCTGCAAATCTGGCCTGAGAGCAGCTGACTCTGTGCTGCTTCCTGTATCTATCATCACAGCACCTTCTGGCTAATTTCTCCTAGTTCCTGCTTCATAAGAGAAAAAGAAAACCTTCCCTTGATTGGCTGAGGACTCTTCCCCCCTCCCCCCTGGGGAGGGAGGGGGAGGGACAGAGCCAAAGAGAGGTGGAAAATGGCATCTCGTAGGACTTCTAAGAAGACCAGCATAGTTTTATTCCAGATAGAAGCACACTTTTTCTTCAGAGAGAGGGAGGGAGCTAGAGGGAGCATGCCAGAAAAAGAGAGAGAGTCCTTGGTTTAAGACCCCAAACATTTTTATTTCAGGTATGGGGGGGGGAGTCCTTATGACCTCAAAATGTTTTATTCCAGGTATATGCGAAAGAGGGGGGGGGGAGAGAGAGAGAGACAGAGAGAGGGAGTCCGTCCCAGGGAAACAGCAGCACCTTAATGACTAACAAAATTTGTGGCAGGGAATGAGCTTTCATGAGTCACTGCTCATTTCTTTAGATACAGCTGGAATGTGAGTACATCTGTCCTTATATCTTGGAGAGTGAAGTGATTTCAGATGCCAAAAGACAACAGCAGGCATTAGTAATGAGAGAAGAAACCTAGGTCTCAGTTCAGTCCAAGAGTTTGCACTGTGTTGAGCTTCATGATCAGTTGCAATTTAGCAGTCTCTTTTTCTAATCTCCCTTTGAAATTCCTTTGTAAGAGACCTGTTACTCTTAGGTCAGCACCTGAATGCCCTGGAAGGTTAAAATGTTCCCCCACTGGTTTTTGAATGTTGTGGTTTCTAATAGTGGTCGAAAGAGTAAGATTAACAAAACTGTGGTAGGGTATGTGTTTTTGTGAGTCACTGCTCACTTCTTCAGACTTATTTCCATTTATTCTTTGCATCCTCCGGACTGAATCCTCCTCTACCAAACTGAGGCTTAGGTTTCCTGTCTCAATACCAATGCTGATATCTCCACCCCTCTGCATATCACACCTAATACAATCATGCCTGCTATTGCCATTGGCATCTGAAATCATCTTTATAAAGTTTATGTATCTGGTGCTTGCGTTACATTTTTATGGCACACGTGGCTCGGCCTGACAAAGTGACATGTCAGATCCAGCTCTCGTAACAAATGAGTTTGACACCTCTGGTGTAAAGCTTTAATTACTTTTGTAGGTTCCCATTGATTTTAATGAAGCATCTACAGGATGACTTTCTGGTGGATTGTGAATCCATTCACTCCCAGCGCACTAGATATCTCACAATACAAATGGGATTTGGAATTCAGTTTGGAAAACTATTTTGGCTCTGTCAGAGTATACATCTTTCACTTCAGGTTCATTCCCTCCACAACTCTAGTTAAAATATTTCAGGTACCGGATGTTTGGCTAGATAATTTTCTGCTGAGACCCGGAAGAGCCAGTGCCTAGACAGGAAGACAGTACTGAAGTAGACAGTGTTTCCAACAACCTGGAGAAAAATGTCTTGCCCCTTTAAGAAAGGTTTAATGTGTGGAAGTGAGCAGTTGAAGCTTTTCATGGCACAAAGGCAAGTAACATCAGCTGCTAAATAACGTCCCACTAAGCACCTGTTCCCCCTCATGGATCACTGCCTTGTCGTGGCGAGGGGGCTTGCGTAGTTCAATGAAGCTGTGGGCTATGCCGTGAAGGGCCACCCAAGACGGACAGGCCACAGCAGAGAACTCAGACCAAGCGCGATCCCCCTGGAGAAGGAAATGGCAACCCACTCCAGTACTTTTGCCAAGAAAACCCCATGGACAGTATCAAAAGGCTAAAAGATATGACACCGGAAGATGAGCCCCTCAGGTCAGAAGGTGTCCAATATGCTACTGAGGAAGAGCAGAGGGCAAGTACAAGTAACCCCAGAAAGAGTGAAGCGGCTGGGCCAAAGCCGAAAGGACGCTCAGTTGTGGATGTGTCTGATGGTGAAAGGAAAGTCCGATGCTGCAAAGAACAGTACTACATAGGAACCTGGAATGTAAGATCTATGAATCAAGGTAAGCTTGACGTGGTCAAAAATGAGATGGCAAGACTGAACATCGATATCTTAGGAATCAGTGAACTAAAGTGGACAGGAATGGGCGAATTTAACTCAGAAGACCATTATATCTACTACTGTGGCCAGGAATCTCGTAGAAAAAATGGTGTGGCCTTTATAGTCAACAAGAGAGTGCAAAAGTCAGTACTGGGATACAATCTCAAAAATGACAGAATGATTCCTGTCCGATTCCAAGGTAAACCATTCAACATCACAGTAATCCAAGTCTATGCCCCAACCACTGATGCAGAAGAGGCTGAAGTGGACCGGTTCTATGAAGACCTACAACACCTCCTAGAACTAACACCAAAAAATGATGTCCTCATCATCATAGGGGACTGGAATGCTAAAGTAGGAAGTCAAAAGGTAACCGGAATAACAGACAAGTTTGGCCTTGGAAAGCAAAATGAAGCAGGGCAAAGGTTAACAGAGTTTTGTCAAGAGAACACACTGGTCATAGCGAACACCCTTTTCCAACAACCTAAGAGGCGACTCTACACATGGACATCACCAGATGGGCAACACCGAAATCAGATTGACTATATAATTTGCAGTCAAAGATGGAGAAGCTCTATCCAGTCAGTAAAAACAAGACCTGGAGCTGACTGTGGTTCAGATCATGAGCTACTCATTGCAAAATTCAGACTTAAACTGAAGAAAATTGGGAAAACCACGAGGCCATTCAGGTTTGACCTAGATCGCATCCCTGATGAATATACAGTAGAGGTGAAGAATAGATTCAAGGGTCTGGATTTGATAGATAGAGTGCCTGAAGAACTATGGACAGAGGTTCGTGACATCGTACAGGAGGCAGCAATCACCACCATACCAAAGAAAAAGAAATGCAAGAAAGCAAAATGGCTTTCTGATGAGGCTTTACAAATAGCAGAGGAAAGAAGGAAAGCGAAAGGCAAAGGCGAAAAGGAAAGATTTACCCAACTGAACGCAGATTTCCAGAGAACAGCAAGGAGAGATAAGGAGGCCTTCCTGAATGAACAGTGCAAAGTAATAGAAGAAAACAATAGAATGGGAAGGACTAGAGATCTCTTCAAGAAAATTGGAGAAATCAAGGGAGCGTTCCATGCAAAGCTGGCCATGATAAAGGACAAAAACGGTAGGGACCTAACAGAAGCAGAAGAGATTAGGAAAAGATGGCAAGAATACACAGAAGAACTATACAAGAAAGACCTCAATGTCCTTGACAAACACGACGGTATAATCACTGACCTTGAGCCAGACATCCTGGAATGTGAAGTTAAATGGGCCTTAGAAAGCATTACTAACAACAAAGCTAGTGGAGGTGATGGTATTCCAGCTGAGCTATTCAAAGTCTTAGAAGATGATGCTGTTAAAGTTCTGCACTCCATTTGCCAGCAAATTTGGAAAACGCAACAGTGGCCACAGGATTGGAAAAGATCAGTATACATTCCAATCCCAAAGAAGGGCAATGCCAAGGAATGTTCAAACTATCGCACAATTGCACTCATATCACACGCTAGCAAGGTCATGCTCAAGATCCTACAAGCTAGGCTTCAACAGTACGTGGATAGAGAACTACCAGAAGTACAAGCTGGGTTTCGAAGAGGTAGAGGAACGAGAGATCATATTGCCAACATTCGCTGGATTATGGAGAAAGCAAGAGAGTACCAGAAAAATATCTACTTCTGCTTCATTGACTATGCTAAAGCCTTTGACTGTGTGGATCACAACAAACTATGGCAGGTCCTTAAAGAGATGGGAGTACCAGACCACCTCACATGTCTCTTGAGAAACCTGTATAAGGGCCAAGAAGCGACAGTTAGAACCGGATACGGAACAACTGATTGGTTCAGCATAGGAAAAGGAGTACGACAAGGATGTATACTGTCACCTTGCTTATTTAATATATATGCAGAGTACATCATGCGAAATGCTGGCCTGGATGAATCACAAGCGGGAATTAAGATTGCTGGGGAAAAGATCAACAACCTCAGATATGCAGATGATACCACTCTAATGGCTGAAAGTGAAAAGGATCTAAAGAGCCTCTTGCTCAGAGTAAAAGAGGAGAGCGCAAAAGTGGGCTTGAAGCTCAACATCAAAAAAACTAAGATCATGGCATCCGGCCCCATCACTCCTTGGCAAATAGAAGGGGAAGCTGTGGAAGTAGTGACAGACTTCACGTTCCTGGGATCCCAGATCACCGCAGACTGTGACTGCAGCCATGAAATTAAAAGACGCCTGCTCCTTGGGAGGAAAGCGATGGCGAACCTAAACAGCATGATAAAAAGTAGAGACATCACCCTGCCAACAAAAGTCCGCATGGTCAAAGCAATGGTATTCCCAGTAGTCATGTATGGCTGCGAGAGTTGGACTATAAGGAAGGCTGAGCGCCGAAGAATAGATTCTTTTGAACTATGGTGCTGGAGAAGACTCTTGAGAGTCCCTTGGACTGCAAGAAGATCAAATCAGTAAATCCTAAAAGAAATCAACCCTGACTGTTCCTTGGAAGGCCAGATAATGAAACTGAAGCTCAAATACTTTGGCCACCAAATGAGAAGGGAGCACTCACTGGAGAAGACCCTGATGCTGGGAAAGATTGAAGGTCAAAGAAGACGGGGACGGCAAAGGATGAGATGGTTGGACAGTGTCATCGATGCAACGAACATGAAACTGAGCAAACTTCAGAGGACAGCGGAAGACAGGAGAGCCTGGCGGGATCTAGTCCATGGGGTCGCGAAGAGTCGGACTCGACTGTGCGACTGAACAACACCAAAAGCACCTGTTAAAGGAACAGGACATTTTTTCTTGAGGTTGTCCTCCCCCATCCTGACTGACCAGTGGTCTGTATCAGCTGTATAAGACAGCTATACAAGGCAACTTATGCAGGCCATTGAAGTTGCATACATTTCCCCAAACCTAGCATTCAAAAGGAGGAACAATCTAAGCAGGCCATATTCAAGAATTGTTGGTGAGTAGGTGAAACCAACCCATTGAAAGCAGTGTGGGACTGTCAACTTTTTCACTGGCCCCTTCTTTTGTACATTAGCCGCTGCTTGCTCTGTGGACACCAGCAGGGATTTACATTTACTACCATGCCACACCCTGCAAACCTTTACCTCAGATTTTCATAGATCCACATACTTTTAAAAGCACAAGAGAAAGTCAGCCCCCACCCCTTTCAGATGACTGATAGGTAGGACAACATTAAATGCAGCTGATTCCTTGTAAAGAATGTTGCATGATACACAAGTTACATGATGTTCTGTGCCAGCAACATCAACTGCCTTAAGCCTACAGTGACATAACAATAGCATTCACCAAGCCATGTGCAGGACTCTGGATCAAAGCCATAGTGTGTAATGATAAGAATTAACTCTTTAATTAGTATTATCAGTTAGTAGAAATAAGCTTTTGTTATTCCAAAGCAACTCCAGTAATCTGAATATCCCTTTTTAAATAAAAAGGTCAGTTCAAGATGACAGCCCAATCCTCCATAGGCAGAAGAGACTGCACGGAATTCAGAACAAGGGAACCGCTTATCCTCTTCCATAGTAAGGATGATAATTCTTGAAATAAAAATTATGGTGCTGAGATGGGGTAAAATGGGGCAGAATCCAGCGACTATGGGTAGATATACGGGTTCAAATAGGAGTGTCATCTCTAGTTTAGGAAACCCCTGGAGACTTGGGGGTGGTGCCTTGAGAGGATAAAGTTTCCCCTTAAGAGGGCAAGAAGTTCAGCGGGGATATGATATCACATCCTGTAATGGCACATCCGAGTCAAAGTTCAGTTCTTCCAATTCCTCTGCTTCCTGTGAGATCACTTACTTTCACCAGAATTTAAATTTTTCACCTTATATCATGTCTACTCGCCCTTTTCTCCCAACTCACATCACTTGTAGGCTTCTCTATGCCTGTGTTCTATATGTCATACTACTCCTTTGATTTTTTTTTTATTTTTTATTAAGAATAATATTGAATTGCTGTTACATATTTCAAAAAAAGAAAAAAGAAAAAAAACCCAAATATAAACATTAAATAACAGGAAGTATGAACAGAGACAATTGTAATTCAATAATAACAATTAGGTGATATCTTAAACATTTTGTTACATAAAGAAGAAGTAGGTATTGGTATATTTATTCATGCATATACTGTAATAAACATTAACCACAATCAAAAAAAAATTTTTTTTTGTAACCCTTAAAAGAAGAGAACAGCACTGTAAAAAGAGGCTATGTGCCGTACAGCATTAATTGGTATTTTGCCTTGTAAATATTTTCCCAGTCAAATTTGTCAATTGTAATTTTACTTAAAACCGGGTACCATTTATCTAACGGATTAGTAAAATCACATTCATTTTGAAGTGTATTGTTATACATTGAAAATTTTTCCAACAAAAAGAAATCCCATATCTTGTGTATCCATTGAGTAACAGTAGGTGGATTTTTATCTTTCCATTTTTTTGCTATTATAACTTTAGCTGCTGTGATCATAATGTTGATTAATTGTTGTATTTTTACAGGGTATGCATCGTGGGGCCATAAGTTAAGTAAGATTAGTTTTGGATCCATAGGTATTGCATAACCAGTAAGTAGTTTAATTTGATTAACTATTTGTTTCCAAAATTGCTGAATTTTTGTGCAGTTCCACCAGTTGTGTATATAATTTGCTTTGTTACCACAAAGTTTCCAACATTCAGAGGATATTTTTGGGTGAATGTGAGCTAGCTTAGCTGGAGTTAAATGCCAACGATGTAATACTTTTATAGATGTTTCTTGTACAATTAGAGAGTTTGATATATTTTTTTGGGTCTTCCAGACATTCTCCCATTGTTCTTCTGTCAGGTCTTGGTTAAGATCTTTATGCCATGCACTTTGGTATGGGACCTGTGCGGTTGAGTGGGAGTCTATAAGTTGTTTGTAAATTAGTGCAATTAATCCTTTTTTTTTGTAAGGTTTTAATAACAGTTGTTCAAAGTTTGTAATAGGTTTCGTTATAGCTGTTTTAAAGTTTGGTGTATTGATTAAGTTTTGAAGATGCAGGTATTCAAACCAGTTAATTTTAATATTGTGTTTCTCTTCTAATTCTTTTTTTGACAGTAGTGTGCTTTTGTGAAGTACATCGATGATCCTTGTGAGATTTGCATCTCTCCATATCTGGTAAGTATTTTTCCCTTTAGCGCGTAGGAACCATTTTTGGTCTACAAAAGTACTTAGTTTAGAGTCTTTAGTGGATAGTTTGTGTTTAAATTGATACCATAGTTTAATTGTGGTTTTTAAATAGGGGTTGGGAATCCTCCTTAGGGCTTCTGTGCTGTTTATTTTCCAAAGTATTTCTGGAATAAACGTTTTACAACTATTAGGTTGTTCCATGTGTTTCCATTCCGGTGATGCATTGTCGTGATAGAGGCGTATAATAGTTGCTAAGTTGGTTGCAACGTAATACAGCTGTAAGTCTGGTACTGCCATACCTCCTTTTTTCCATGATCTGCGTAATGTAGTGTGCTTAATGCGTGGTCTTTTAAAACACCATAAAAAATGGTTTATATCTTTCTGCCATTTCTTAAATTGTTGAGAATTGATATAGACGGGCAGTGTGCGGAATAGATATAGATATTTAGATAGAATATAAGATCTTAGTATACATATTCTATCTGACCATGAAAAAAAGTTTTTGTTCCATAAAGAAATCTGAGTTTTTATTTTAGTATGAAGATCTAAGTAATTTACTTTTATAAGATTGTTTAGATTTAGCGGTATATGAATTCCTAAATAAGGCATCGTTGTTGTTATCCAGTGAAATTTATATCTCTTTTGTATATTTCTTTTAATAAAGTCTGTTACGTTTATAGGGTATATAATGGATTTGGTGTGATTGATTTTAAGCCCTGCGATATCTCCAAATTTTGTTAGTTCTCTATCTATAGCTCTTAAGGAGCTTAGAGGGTTAGAAGTATAAATAACAATATCATCTGCAAATAAGCTCGTTTTGTACTCAGTTTTATTAACGGTGATTCCAGAGATTAATTGATTTGCTCTTATCGCACATGCCAATGGTTCAATGGCTAAAATAAAAAGTAAGGGGGAGAGCGGACACCCCTGACGGGTGCCGCGATGTAGTATGAAAGGATTAGACGACTCACCATTGATTAATAAAGTTGATTTTGGTGACAAATAAATGGCATGTATAAACTTCCGGAATATGGGTCCAAAATTCATATATTGCAGTAGTGTCTCTAAGTAGCCAATTTCTAATGAATCGAATGCTTTTTCCATATCAATTGAAAATAAGATTGATTGCTGTTGAATGTTTTTTTGAGCAGACTGTATTATGTTTAACGTTTTTCGAACGTTGTCTGTAATATCTCTTGAGGGTACAAAACCCGATTGATCTTGGTGAACATAGTTAGCTATAATATTTTTTAAACGTACTGCTAGAATTGAAGTAAAAATTTTATAATCGGTGTTTAGGAGCGAAATTGGGCGGTATGCTTTGGGATCAGTGTTATCTTTCCCTTTTTTGGGAATAAGTATAACGTTTGCTTGACTCCAGGTGTGCGGCATTGTTCCTGAGTATAATATATCATTACAAGTGTCTAGAAGTGGTTTAGCAAGGATAGTTAAAAAAGATTTATAATACTCGGCCGTGAATCCATCTGGTCCGGGCGTTTTATTAGTTTTTAGTTTTTTAATGGCAAATTCTATTTCTTGTTGCGAAATTTCATTTTCAAGTTGTTCTATATGTTCTTGGGCCAATTGAGGCATATGCAATTTATTTGTAATATAATTTAAGATGCTACTTTGAGAAGGATTAGAAGAAGTATATAATTCTTTATAAAAAATTTCCATTATATGAATAATGTCTTTTGTGGAGTTTTTAATGTTTCCTTTCTTGTCCTTGAGTCCCGAAATAATTCTTTCTGATTGTCTTTTTTTGATTCTCCATGAAATAAATCTTAAATGATTTATTGATTTATTTATGATTTATTGGGGCGGAGCATCAGCCAAAGATGGTGGACGCAATCTAGCCACGCTCCTGTCGAACCTCCTAAACCCCTGATTAAATAGCATTTTTCACCTCATGTAAAGTGCTGCAAACTATGGGAAAAAGTTCCGATAAACGACAGAAGCAAAAAGATACTAAATCACCCCAGCTAAACTCTATTTTCAAGTCACAATTAGAGGCTGAGGAGTACAAAACGACGAACAACAACAGAGACAAAATGGCGGCCGGCGGAGTAAGAGGTAACGAAAATAAACAACAACTTACTAAAGCAGACCTCATTGAGTCTCTGCGGATCCTTAAAACTGAAATCTTAGAAGACATAAACGAAACTTTAAAGCCTCTAGCTGATCAGCTAGAATCTCTTACGATCACAACTCAGAATGCCACTCAAACGGCAGACTCAGCGCTCGAAACAGCAATTTCTAATCAAGAAGATATACAGAAAATACAAACTACTGAAACATGGGCAAGAGAGCGAATAATGCTCTTGGAATACCGCTCCAGAGAACGCTTCCTAAAACTGAGAGGATTTCCAGAATCAGTGGAAGGTACTGAAGACATGGCGACTTTCATAGCAACGTGGCTTACCACAGCGGTTCCTTTTGAAGACGATACTATGCCCATGCTTCTTAGAGCGTACAGAATAGGACCCAGTAACCCTGAAAAACGAAAAGGTCCTCGGGACATTCTAATAGAATTCATGGATCTATCTATCAAACAAAAGATACTGCAAGAAGCCAAAAAAAAAGGTTCCTTTAAGTATAATGACACAGACATATATGCCTTTCCTGATGTCTCACCGGAGGCACTGCAAATCCGACGGAACCTCAAGGACATTACTAAAAAACTACAGGACGCACAGATCAAGTATCGATGGTCCTCTACAGGCTATCTACAGGTTCGATATAAAGGATCCAGTTTCCAGGCTGACGACTACGAGTCTGGTCTCACTCTGCTAAAAGAAATCGGCATCCAGATTCCTCAAGAAATGAACACTGAACTATTACAACTAAAGAAAAGGAAACGCGAGGAACAAGGATCACCACTCAAATGGACTCGGATCCCTGTAAGACGCCGTATAAACAAGTAAAAAACTCTCACAAACATTGTTCTAGCTGTTGCTGTTTAGAAGGGTGATAATGTAATATGGTGAAATGCACAAATATCTTTATCTAGGCTATTGGGGGGGGTTGGTTGTTGGAGTGGCTGGAAATTCCTTCGTTATGGTTGTACTTTTTCTTCTAGGTTTATAGTTAAATATAGCAGCTCCTATGGAAGAGCACATGGTGCTCGGTGTGAGCTTTTATCACACCCTTGAGAGCTGCGAGCAAACAGGGAAAAATTTTCTTTCAAACTTTATGCCAACTCAGGATTTTGCTAAGGGAAGGGTGGGAAGGGAGGGGAAGAAGGGAGGGGGGAAGGGGAAAGAGGAATGGGAGGGGGGAAGTTCTAAGAAATGTTATGATGATTTAAGTTTTTTAAGGTTTATATATGACATCAAGAATTGTTTCAAGGTTGACAGGAAGATAAAGAAAGAGAAAAGGGAAGAAGTTAGGAAAAGGGAGATAAAAGAAGAGATTAAACATTTTTTTAAAGGTTCCATTAAATGTTATATTGGTTATAATAGGGAAAAGGTTCCAAAGATGCAAAATACTATTAGTTTTAATGAATGTGTATTTGGGCATACCTCTAGAATAAGTTCAAAAGTTTTAACAAATTTCTATGTACTGCGTTTTCAAATAAAACACTGTTTTATATCTAAGCAATTTAAATCTCTTGTTAAAAAATTCAGTATTTCTACTTCAAAAACATTCAATATAATTAATTTTAGAGATTTTAAGGCATTCATAATCAATTTTCCATACAGTTACAATGACTGATTTAAAAATTGCCTCTCTTAATTGCAGAGGAATAAATAATAAAATTAAAGCAAAACGTATAATTAATGACTTTAAAAGGAGAAAAGTTAGTTTTGTGTTTTTGCAAGAAACATATATTAAAAAGGGTCACATTGCCATCCCCTCTACATGGTACTCCACACAAATACTCTCATATGGAACTTCTAAAGCCAGAGGAGTGGCAATTTTAATTGCGAGAGATATAAACTTTCAAATAAAAGAAACTAAAGTTGATATGCTAGGACGCTATGTTTTTATTAAAGGATTATATAATGATAAACCGTTAACTATAGCAAGCCTGTATGCGCCAAATATACATCAATTTGAATTTTTAACAGAAACACTCGATAAGCTTCGGCTATTTCAAAATGGGTCTGTCATTATAGGTGGAGACTTTAACTGGTTGATGAATGAGAATTTAGATAGATCATCGCCAAAGAACACAACAAAAACTAAAAAGCCAACCAAGGCTATAAAAGTATTGAATAAATTTAGTACACTTATGACACATCACCATTTGCATGATATTTGGAGAGAACAACACACTCAAGATAGAGACTATACCTATTTTTCCAAACAATTCAATTCTTTTTCTAGATTAGACTACATATTTGTTTCTGATGACTTGGTAAACCAGGTATCTTCAACTAACATTGGAGTGCAAACTTGGTCAGACCACGCCCCAATAGAATGCTCAATCAAATCCAATAAACCAACTCAGAGACAATTTTATTGGAAATTCAATAAATTTTTATTATGTGAAACCGAATTGAAAGAACAATTAATTCAAGAAATGAAAGATTTTTTTAATAGAGAAAAAGACAATAACACTCCGGC
Source organism: Gekko japonicus (assembly GCF_001447785.1). Taxonomy (NCBI): domain Eukaryota; kingdom Metazoa; phylum Chordata; class Lepidosauria; order Squamata; family Gekkonidae; genus Gekko; species Gekko japonicus. The sequence goes on from NW_015175477.1 coordinate 59,612, forward strand.
GCAACTGACTTGGGAGGCTTCCAAAGCAGTATTGCGAGGTAAATGCATTTCTTTAATGTCATACTGCAAAAAAGAAAGAGAGAAACAACGTCAAGAATTAATCAATACAATAAATAAACTAGAAATATTACACAAAAAAACAGGTAGTAACAAAATATATTCTAGACTAAATAATGTACGCAAACAATTAGAACTGCTCGACACGTCGTGGATACAGCAGACGAATTTCAATAGACGCAAAAATAATGTCAAAAACATACTACTCCTTTGATCCTAAATATTTGTGTTGGAATAACTGGTGGCTATCCAGTTATGTTCTCCCAACCTAAAAAACCTCTCAAATTTCACTTCAAATTTTTACCATGTTAAATACACTCTGATGGTCCATAAGGGGATGACAGCCAACAGCAGTCCCATCCCTTTCTTAGTCCCCAACTGGTCTCTGACTTAGTTTCTTTATAGGTGATCATAAATCTCTTTCTCCTATACCAAGGTTCACTAACATGGTGCCCACTGGCACCATGGTGCCCGCCAATACTTCACTTGGCACTCAGCAAACTTTTCAGAAAATGGATGGGGCTGTTGTGAGACATGTATTGTTATGGCTTCCTGCATTCAAATAAAAGAGAGGATGAAGAGGATTGGTAAACAACCAGGATGTTGTTAGTCAGTGTATAGTTTCTTTCCTCCTTCAGGATTTTCCTCTTCCCAAAAGATGTGAGGAGATGGTATTCCATTTGGCTCTGCCTCCTGAGGCAGCCATTTTGAGTTTGGCTCCACCTCCTGTGGAAGGCATTTTCAGGTGGCAGTCACCATCCCCTCTAAAAATTCCAAAGGTGCTTACATCTTTAAAAAGGTTGGGGACCTCTGTCCTATATGATATACAGGCTTGCCA
>NW_015175477.1:60537-81391 GCF_001447785.1 Gekko japonicus
TCTCCTGCCCTTGATGCTTTGAGAAGTGAGAGAGAAAAATAGGAGGGGATAGTATTGATGGTGACCACTGGGTGGGGCAGGTGCCTGATGGGGGATGCTATTTTAATTAATGGAGCTAATTAATTGGAGAGGGGGGGGAGAGGGAAAGAAAGAGTAGAACTGAGTTGGGCAGCCAAACAAGGAAAGCCCCAGGACCCAGCATGCCTTTTTGCCTCCATGGCGAAGCCCCTGGACATGGCATCCCCTTCTCAGAGAGGGAGGAGCCTGCTGCTGGTGTTCATGTGACCCATGCCACAAAACAGGTCACATGACACCAGCAAGGAGTTCCTCCCTGGCCACAAAAGGTTGGCTCCCTGGCCCAGCATGGAGGCGTGCAGCTCTTCTTTGGGGGTGTTGTGATAGTGTGCTGTCTGCTGTGCCCCCCACTGGCTATGGCCCTGTTAGTTCATGAGCCAGTTCATGCCCATCCCTACCTGCAAGTGTAGGCCAGGATCCAATAGCACCCCCAACCTACAAACCTGATCCTTCCTCTAGGACAGGCTGACTCCACAGTTCCCCAGCAGTCCACTGATCTCCACTGATCAATAGCACCTCAGTCTTGTCTGGACTGAGTTTGTTGGTCCTCATTTATCAGGTTATTGGCCATCATCCATCCCATTACCTTCTGAAGGCACCTGTTGAGGACTTCCACAGATCCACCTGGCTTAGCTATTAAAGAAGAACTAGAGCTTGGTGTCATCTGAATGTTGGTGACACCTCACCCCAAATCTTCATATGACTTCTTCATCAGTTTCATGTAGATGCTAAATAGCATGAGGGACAAGATAGAACCCTGTAGGACCCCATAGCATAAATGTCATGGAACTGAGCAGAAAAGAGGCAAAGGGGGACATGATAGATGTTTATAAAATTATGCATGGGATAGACAGTGTGGACAGAGAGTACTTTTTGTTGGTCTCCCAAAATACTAGAGCTTGAGGACATCTAATGATGGGCAGAAGATTCAGGACAGAATAAAATAAATACTTCTTAATTAATGAGTGATTAAAATGTGGAATTTGCTACCAGAGGATATAGTGATGGCCACTGGCATAGATGACTTCAAACAGATTCATGGAGGATAGATGTATCAGCAGCTACTAGCCATGGTGACTAAAAGGAACCTCCACATACATAGGCTTTTGCCTCTATGCCCCACTGTTGGTCTTCCAGAATAACTTACTGTCCATTGTGTGAAGCAGGATGCTGGACCACTTGTCTGATCCAGCAGGGCTCTTCATATGTTCCTACTCTTCTAAATCCACAAGGAATCTAATGAGATCTCCTGGGTTCATTGGTTTAGAAAAGTCATCTTTTCTTTTAAATACTTTTGATACTATGGAATATGCTTCTGACCTTGGATGCTACACAACACTAGACCAAGATTACTCTTGAAAACATGCATTCTGCACATGTGAATTACAAAGTCTTCTATTCCACATTCTCATGAAAAACAGCAGCGGTCGTCAAAGTCTGTCAAAGGCCACATCTGAAAACCCTTTCTTTTCTCATATGAGGCTGTTTCCCTAATGCTCTCCAAATCACAATTCCAGGCCAGCTGCTGGTTTAGGAAAGAAAGACAAAAGCATTTCTCCCTGGTTAGATCTCAATTAGATTTGGCTTTGAAGGGAAGATATAAAATGCTCAGGTTCACTTTTCCCTCTTTTTTTAGCCATGCTCAGCTTCCCCATGTGGGGAGTACTCCTGAGCAGAGTTTTAAACATTCTTTTGACACAGTCATTTGATTTTTGAAGCTGGAACTGAGCATCAGTTTGAGCTCACCATAGAGGCATCGCCTCAGGCAATACAGGAGTTCATAGCCTAGGTCAGGGATCCCAATGTCTACTTTATGAGTATTCTCCAATGGCACTTTAGCCTTTGGCAGGCAGGTACAGGTCAGCACAGCTACTGCACATAGAAAACAAAGAACACCACCCTTGTCATTTGGAGGAATAAATGAGTATCAGACAGAGGCTGGGGAACATAACACAAGGCAGATTAGGAATTGGATTGTTTACTGTGGAATATGGGGAATGGCAAAAAGCCCTGTGGTTATGAGAATATGTTTATTAATTAGAGTTTTAACATATGCTTCCTTCTAGGAGTTCAAGGTGACACAGTGCTCCTCTACCTATTTTATCTTCACAACAAACTAGTAAGATAAGACAGGCTGAGAGACTGAGTGACTGGCCCAAGGTCAACCAGTGAACCTTATGACAGGGAGATCGGAACATGGATCTTGCCAAGATATGCCTAAAACCCCTGTTCAATTGCCAGTCATGAATATCCAAATCGATTGATGATCAGATCAAGTGTTCATCAATCCACCGGAGTTCAGTCTAGAACAGCAGCATGCATGCACAACTGGCCTTCACCCACATAACTAAGATTATGCATGGGGTAGAGTAGGTAGAGAAAGAAGTACTTTTCTCCCTTTCTCACAATACAAGAACTCGTGGGTACTCAATGAAATTGCTGAGCAGTCAGATTAGAATGGATAAAAGGAAATACTTCTTCATCCAAAGAGTGATTAACACATGGAATTCACTACCACAGGAGGTGGTGGTTACAAGCATGGAACGCTTCAAGAGGGAATTGGATAAACATACAGAGCATAGCTCCATCAATGGCTATTAGCCACATGGTATAGATAGGCACTCTTGGTCTGGGGCAAGTGATGCTCTGTATTCCTGGTGCTTGGGAGGGGACAACAGTGGTGCTTGGTAGGGGGCAACAGTGGGATGGACCCTGGTATTTTTGGCCACTGGGTGACAGGAGTGTTGGACTGGATGAGCCATTGGCCTGATCCAACATTGGCTTCTCTTTTGTTCTTATGTTCTTATGAATTGTGTGACACATGCACAATTTTGCAAAGAACCATGGGAGCTGTGTTTTCCCCAAGTCAGTAATTAGTAATAGCCTGGTATTCAGTAATAGCCTGGTTCAGTTCATGAGGTTCATGGGGGGGGGGGGTAGAATGGCCCTCCAGCATGCTAGAGATACCAAATTGCCTGTAATTTCCTCAGAAAACACTTTCCTGGGGGCACCTGCTTTGCAGGCTGTGATTTGAACCCCATGAATCCAATCCTTACCAGACTTGGAGGACAGGTAGAAAAGAGTTATCCAGAGATCCTTTGCAAGGTTGGCATCTCTAGCTTGCACAGTATCTGTTCTATACACTCCTGACTCTCTTGAACCTACACTTGTCAGGCGGTCGCAGGTGGTCATTTTGACAGGTGCAGGTTCAGGAATGTATAGAATGAATCCTGTGCAATCTAGAAACACCAAACTTGGAGGGCATGTAGAGGGGCATCCATGGGAAGTCCTTTACAAGTTTGGTGCCTCTAGCTTGCACATGTTCCATTCTATACACTCCTGAACCTGCACCTGTCAAAATGACAGGCGGTCATTTTGACAGGCCCAGGTTCTGGAGGTTCAGGAGTGTATAGACACCAAACTTGCAAAGGACTTCCCATGGATGCCCCTCTACATGCCCTCCAAGTTGTTGCTTTGAGTTTTTGTAAATATTTTGCTTGAGCAGAGACACTCGTTCTGGAAATGTCTCCACTTATGAACTGACACAAACCTCCATGAACAGCTTGAAAGTGCATGGAAAGTTCATGCCATTTGACCTACCATGAACTTGACTTCACGAACCATGGACTGGCCAAAAGTCATCACAAACTTTAGTTCATATGCTGGTTCATATCCACCCCCAATAGGGACCATAATCGTTTTGACGATAAATAGCTGGGAAGAGGTGACACAGAAATAGTTCAGCCTGTTGTCTGGACATTGCCACTGGATGCAGCCAAAACCTTTTTCTCTATTTCCGTTTCAATGTGCACCTGAATTTGCTCAAGGGCTCCATTCCATATGCTCTCCCTCCCAGATCTGGAATGACCTGGTTCCCCAGGATGCCAGGTCTGTCTGTTAATTATGCTCAGATATCAACCAAATAGTATGGCTAGTATCAAAATAACAAACACCAAAGCCTACAGTGCAAAGCAGTTTGGGACATTTGCTGCACCAGCGATCTAATCCCAGGATCAATTTACTGTAACTTCTGTCAACAGATATGATAAGTCAGTTTGATGAGCTCATTCATGGTGAAGTTCACGGCATCCTTGTTCTCTCCAGTCCTGCTCTGACACTCTAAATCACTACATCACACAGCTCAGTAGCATAAGATTCTTCAAGGTGCGGATTCAATTCATTGGTGAAATTCAGCTGTTGTAATACCCACTCTGTGAGACTTTGAAACCAGACAACTAGGGCTTTCTTTCAAATAACTATTCATACTAGCATACTAGTCCAGTTTGCACTCATACTAGCTTTCATCTAGTTTGAGTTCATCTCAGTCTTAGGCAGTTTCTTATCATAACAGGAATGAGAAACCAAAGCCATATTGCCTTCATCCCTGTTCTTTCTCTCAGTGCCTGTATAGCTCTGCTATGTGGTGTTAAGGGAAAGAAACTTCACTGCCATTTTATTAGGGAATTATATCAAAGCAGAGATGTGTAGAGCTGCTACTAGATTTATAGACAGCTATATTACAAGAGTTTAGGATGATTTTCAGTGTGCATTAAATAAAGCATTTCATTATCTAAAGGCTGATTACCTACATAGTAGCATTATCATAAGGAAGAGGATCTTCAAGCAAGAGATCCACTTTCTGCCATTCCCTGTTTACTAGGCTAGGCTATTTTTCCTTACTCATCCTGCATATTCCCCAAACTGACACTTATTCTTCCTGGAACATTTCCACATCCTGTTGGGCATTTATCTGAGTCCCACTTATTTATCAATAAGTAGCCCAGAGAGACAGATCAAGATGGGTAGCCATGTTAGTGTCTGTAGCAGTAGAAAAGAGCAAGAGTCCAGTAGCACCTTAAAGACTAACAAAAGTTGTGGCAGGGTAGGAGCTTTGAAGTGAAGAAAGCTCATACCCTGCCACAAATTTTGAATAGATTCTTTTGAACTATGGTGCTGGAGAAGACGCTTGAGAGTCCCTCGGACTGCAAGAAGATCAAATCAGTCAATCCTAAAAGAAATCAACCCTGACTGTTCCCTGGAAGGCCAGATAATGAAACTGAAGCTCAAATACTTTGGCCACCAAATGAGAAGGGAGCACTCACTGGAGAAGACCCTGATGCTGGGAAAGATTGAAGGTCAAAGAAGACGGAGATGGCAAAGGATGAGATGGTTAGACAGTGTCATGGGGTCGCAAAGAGTCGGACTCGACTATGCGACTGAAAAACAACAACAACAAGGTGCTGCTGGACTCTTGTTCTTTTCACTGGCCCAGATAGAATGTTGTATCAGTCAGATACCCCCCCTAGCCTGATGGACTATTTTTTGCCAAGGCTTCCAAAATCAGAAAGAATTTTAAGAAATGTGTTGGCATCTCTTCCCCCAAGAAAAGAAGATAAAGAGGGGACGTTTCAAGGGGGAAAGCTTTTGGTTTAGCGTGTTCTTGTTTGTGTCTGACTCATGCCAAGAAACTGAAATACCCAGTTTATGTCACAGGAAATCCTCACAAAGCTGTCTTCAGTAAGCCTTGCATGCACCCAGAGTTTCATGTTCCAACACACCTCCTCTGCCTGTTTGTAAAACAATCTTTTTAATTTTCTGGTTGGCTTGGCAAATCACAGCTGCTCGTTCCCTAGAGCTGCTGAGTGCATTCGCTCAGGTTCCTATTTACATACAGTTGGGCTTTTAATTTCCTTCTCACCACACATTTTATAAAGAAGCCATCTGAAATGCTGCAGATGGCTGAGAGGGAAACCATCCACAGGTTTCTGAGCTGAAAGCCCAGCACGAAAAAGGCAAATTTCACTTAACAACAGAGCCCCTGGTTTGTTGTGGCTGCCCCATGGCGAGGGTTGGCTTTCCACTCATTATTTCTTTAACTCAATAGCTTTACAGTTACCCAGCCTGAGCCAAGGTACTTGAGTAATAATTGATACATGCCACTGAGAGAGGCTTATTAAACACTAGCTTTTGAGGGGTGAAAGTGGCTGTCCTCACAGGTGGTAACGAGCAGAGAGAGGCCCAGGACTGAAAAATTAGCTCTCCTTCAGCATCTGTTATCACAATTACAATACGAAAACGGCTACAAGAAGAAGACTCCTCCCGCAAACACCCCCATTCCAGAAAATGATAGGTATTTTCTCAGCGTGCTATGTTCTGCAGCTGGGTTAATTACTACCATTTTGCAGCTCACTGCCCAATCGCACTACCAAACAAATTCTGAACAGAAACATAGGGTAGGGAACAGAAATTACTAATTCACAAGCAATGGGGCTGATTGGCAATAGAGATTTTCCTTCTTGGATTGGAGGAGGAACTAATTGGCATGCTGTAGTGATTAATATAGTACTACGTGTACACATGGTGATTATGTGGATAATTCATGCATTCCACCAATGATAGCTTAGTTCGGGCACCATTAAAACCAGTGGTGAATTGAACATCAAAATTCAATGTATGTTACTTCCTAATACACATTTGTGAATCTGAGAACTGTCCCTTGCATGATAAATAGCCTAACTTTATTTATTTATTTGAAATATTTATGCCATTTCTTTCCACAGATGGGCCCAAGGCAGCTTACAACAAGAAAAATGCCAGCTACTGCATGAATAAAACATTAAAATCAATAATAAAATCCAAATAACAATGTCACATAGAAGAATCCATTCCACAGCCAAAACACCAGACTCAGACCAGAGAAAACTATATGGCACTGCAATTAAATATAACCATTGAAAATCCTGGACAGTAAATAATTTTGATTCATTTTGTGTAAATCCTCCAATAAGCTCAGGATGGTGTATATCCCCTCCCCCTGTTTTATCCTTACAATGACCCTGTGAGGGAGATTACGCTGAGTGAGAATGGCTGGCCTATTGTCACCCAGTGAACTTCACAGCAAGCGGAGATTTGAATTCAGTCTCCACAGGCTTATATGTCCATGTACTTTGGATCAAGCCAGAGAAGCAGACAAGATTCTGAACGAATTCATTCTTAAATCTCTGAATGTGGAAATAAGTCGGACATTTTAATTTATATTGTGTGTGTTTTTAAAATTCAGCTTCCTCCTAAAAGAAGACTATGTTTAAATTGTTGTGATCATTGGGTACAGATAACCATGAATGAGAAAAGGATAGTAACTTTAGTGCAAAGAGAAAGAGAGAGAGAAAGAGAGACTGAAAGATGTGTCTTTATTTCGAAACATTAGAACCCCAACATGTTATTCCATTTACTACAGATTCCATTTTATGGCTCTGTATGTTTACTAATCCCATGCATAATTGACAAGTTCTGCAATACCATTACAAAGGCACAAAACTCTGGAACTGTTGGAGTTGTCCTTATAATTGTCTAGATACTCTGGGCCCAACCAAATGCCATCATGCTGTGATATGAATATTTGAGCAGATCAACTTGTAAATGGACAGTCCTAGGTATAAATATTTCACTGTTGTGCCTGGCATTTGATGAAAGCTTCTCTGGATGGCAGCCATGACTTTACAAGAAGCCTCTGCTGAGGCAGCAGAAGAGCAAATCAGCAAAGAGTGGAATAAAAGCTAATTTTGGCAAGGGTACCAAATGTTTCAGTGATTTTGGGACTACCCACACATCAGTGTGAATACAATGACAGTGCCTGTAAAAAAATCTGGGGATCATGGCCATTTGCATTGACCATGCAAGTTAGGCAAGCTTGGATGACATTTCGTTTTTTAACAGAAGACTGGCAACAGTCTAGACTTGGTTGTTTATTTAATGTACTTATTTACTTTAGTTATGGCCCACCTTTCTTGCTGACACTCAATGCAGATTATGCAGTGTAAAACAATGCAATCAAATAGCATAAAACATCCAAGCAACAAAGCAATACGACTAGGACTAGTTAGTTTTTTAGATTATTTCCATAACCTTGTAGAAACCTCAGGATGAATTCTTTTAAACTACATTTAAACTATGTTTTAAGAATAATTTAAACATTATAAGAGAAAACAGAATCAAGTCAAATTTCATTACAAAAAAATGTTGTCTTCTATGGAGGTAGACCAGGCCTTCAAAGAACAGGTCTATCCTCCCCTTGCCACTATATTGGTAGACCTGGTCTCCAAAGAACAGGTCTGCCCACCCCTTTCCACTATATTGGTAGACCTGGCCTCAGACCTTTGCCCTGCAGTGAGCCTTAAAAAACATACCAGCACTCAGAGGGGGGGGAACTCTTGCAGTCTACTTTGGGGGTTTTTTAGTGAAATATGACAAATTACGGGTCAAGTATAAAAGAGGTGGACAATCACTGTCAGAACCCTGCCTAACCTAAAAAACAGGAAGTTGCTTAAATGTTATCAACCTGCCCAAACTACTTATTTATTAGAATATTTATATCCCACTTTCCCTGTGACTCAAGGCAGCTTACAAGCCATACTGAAAAGCATAACAGGTGTGCAAAAAAACCCTTTTTTCTGGCTCCATTATAGCCTAAGTGAACCATTATAGTCAATGGGCTCCATAGGATATAATGGAGAATTGATCTGGGAGTATTTGAGGCTCAGGGGGCTCAGACACAACCTGTTTCCAATGGAGGGGAAAATGCCTTAGTGTGAACAGAAGCTTAAAATCCATGAGCTAGAACTAAAATTGTATGTGCCAGCACCCCCTATCACAGCTTAGAGGGAACTCTGGTCTAGTGAAACCCCTAGGATTTTAATTGACTCAGCAAAGGTCCAGCTGAGTTCCATCAAATGTGGGAAGCATAATGTCCCTCAATACCTCAGCCTTCCCAACTAGCATTACTACTGTCTTGTCAGGTTTCAGCTTGTTCACTCTTATCTATTTAACCACAGCAGTCAGACCTCTACCTCATCACTCTACCTCATCACTGCATATATATGCAGGGCATTATCAGCATATTGATGACAGCCTACTCTAAAACTACAGATGATTTCTCCTCTTTAAATAGAAATTGAATAGCATTAAGGACAGTACTGAAACATGTGGAACCCCACAGAAAAAATCCCACACGACAACTGGTCTCCCACAGCAAGCCTCTGAATCCAATCCATAAACCAATAATTTAAACCCCTGATACCACTTCAACCTCCAAACATTTAAGTGAGATTGCCCAGTTGACTGAATCCAAGGCTGCTGATAAATCCAGCAGCAGCAACAAATAGGCATGGATGTTATCAACATTCAGATGGAAATTATCAGCTAAAGCCATCAGTGCCATCTCCATTCCCCTGCCTGACCTGAAACCAGACTGAAAAGGGTCCCAGGCACATGGGTAATTCAGAAGGATCTATTGTTCTACAAGAACTCCCTTAGTCACCATGTCCAGAAAGAGCAGATTAGAGACCGGGCGATAACTGGCTACATAATTTTGCTGTAGCAATTTCTTTAAAGTAGTAGATGGATAACCTGCTTCTTTGAGAGATCAACAGAAGGTATCTCAAGTCAGTGAGTGATTTATGAGGGACACCAAGGACTCCTTGATGTGTCCCTTAGATGATTTGAGCAACCAGAATGGACAAGGATCCAGAGCACAAGTGTCAGTCTTCACAGATCCCAATATCCTATCGACATCTGCGGTAACTGAACATAAGAACAAAAAAAAAGCCATGCTAGGCCAGGGCCAGTGGCCCATCCAGTCCAGCACTCCATGTCACACAGTGGCCAAACCCCAGGTGCCATCAGGAGGTCCACCAGTGGGGCAAGAACTCCAGAAACCCTCCCACTGTTGCCCCCCCCCACAAGCACCAAGAATACAGAGCATCCAATCCTATTTTGCAGCTGTCTATGCTTGTAGCCGCCACCACTTTCTGTGGCCGTGAATTCCATGTGTTAATTACTTTTTGGGTGAAGAAGTACTTCCTTTTATCTGTTCTAAGCCTACTGTTCAATAATTTCATTGAGTGTCCACAAGTTCTTGTACTGTGAGAAAGGGAGGAAAGGAGTTCTTTCTCTACCTTCTCTATCCTGTGCATAATTTTGTAAACTTCTATCATGTCACCCTTCAAGCATCATTTTTCAAGCTCATAACCTCTTTAACCTTTCTTCATAGGGAAGATGTTCTATCCCCTTAATCGTTTTAGTTGCCCTTTTCTTCACTTTTGTCAATGCTACAATATCGTTTTTGAGGTGCAGTGACCAGAACTGTAGACAGTGTTCCAAATGAGGCCGCACCATATACAGGGCCATTGTGATACTGACTGATTTGTTTTCAATTCCCTTCCTAACAATATTCAGCATAGTATGACAGCCCTATCCAGTTCCCTCTCTCAGAGGCAAGATTTTTCCTCTGTTTTTCTTTTACTTTTGTGACTGAGCTGTCCTAGTTATCTGTTTTCTTCTTTCCTGAAGAATTCTGGCTGTCCCACCCTGTCACAGTATAATATTTTGACTGTTTACTCAGCCCAGGAACCTGAGGGAAGGAATAGGAGCCCCCTTTAACATATAACTTAAAAGGCACTCAAGAAGTTTTTATTTTCCAAATTAACAGAATATTTTATTCAACATAGAGGGAAAAGGTAAGGTGAAATCAGGGGTAAAATTTCTGTGGTAACTCAATATAGATAACTCTGAGGTAAAATCAGTATATGTACAGACTTTAGTTCTTCTGTTTCAGGCTGATGAGAATTTCTTAAGATTTCAGAGTTATTTAAAATCTTTATGTTGAGAGGCTTTTGTTCCAGTGTCAGTTTTTAATTTGTTCTTCAGTTGTAGGACCTCCTCTCTTGTCACCTCAATCCAACTCAGTTCTTTCAACACCCCTCCTGTAATCAGTGGTTCCAGAGTGGGCAAGCACCTCCCATCTTCCACAGTGAAGACAGAGACAAAGAATGCATTCAGCTTCTCTTCCACTTCCCTATCATCCTTTAGTAATCCTTTCACTCCTTGGTCATCCAAGGCCCCCACTGCCTCCCTTTCTGCTTCTAATATATTTGAAGAAAATTTTATTGTTGGTCTTTATGTTTTTTGCAGTATGCTCCTTGTAATCTTTTTTTTTTTTTGCCTGTCTGATCATGGACTTGCATTTTATTTGCAAAGCCTGTGCTCCCTTTTGTTTACCTCACCTGCAATGGCCTGCCATTGCTGAAATGAACCCTTCTTCCTCTTACTGCTTCCATTACTTTGTTCTTTAACCATGTAGGTCTTTTTTATATCTATTCATACCTTTCGTAACCTGCAGTATATATTTTTTATCTGAGCTTCCAGTATTGTAGTTTTAAATAGTCTCAAAGCTTCCTGAAGGGATTTGACCCTCCTTACCTTTCCTTTCAGTTTCTTCTTCTCAACTCCCCTCATTTGAGAGAAGTTACCAGTTCTATAGTTAAATGTGGTTGTGTTGGTCTTTTTAAGCAACTCACTATTTACGTAAACACTAAACTTAATAGCATTGTGGTCACTGTTCCCAACTGGTACTATCACAGTGACATCTCTCACCAGGTCTTGAGCATTACTTAGGACCAAGTCCACGATAGCCTCTTCCCTGGTAGGTTCCCTGACCATCTCCTCCATGACACAGTCATTGAGAGTATCTAGAAACTTAAGCTCTTTCTCCTGACTTGAACACATATTGACTCAGTCAGTGTGTGGGTAGTTAAAATCACCTATTATTACACATTTATTTCATCTAGCTACTTTTCTTAATTCCTTTGCTGCTTTTAAATCATTTTCTACCCTTTCATCTGATGGGAAATAGCAAGCTCTCAGGGGTAAGCTTTCTTCTGTGTCCACTATTTCCACCCATAGTTTCTGTAAGTGAATCTATTTCAGATTCAGAATTGTACTGGACTGTATACCCTCTCTGACCCTTCCATCCCTATCCTTCAGATATAATTTATATCCAGGAATCACTGTATCCCACTGATTATGCTCATCCCACCAAGTTTCTGAAAAGCCCACATTGTCTATGTTGTCCTCTGACACTAAGCATTCCAGCTCATCCATTTACCTTGGACACTTCTAACATCTGCATATAAACATCTATAATTCCCCAGGCACGTTAGCCCTGCAGTCTTCCTCTTGTGGCCTCTAGACCTTGTCAGGCAGTCAATATTGTTTTTCACTCTCTCAGTGACCAGTTCTAATCCATTTGCATTTAGAACTGTAAGAGCTACCCCTTCATCTCTTAGAGATGAGCCATCCCAAACCAGAGACATTTCATCTCCAGTTAGCTTTCCCCCAGGATTTAGTTTAAAAACTGCTCTGCCACCTTTTTGATTTTAAACGCCAGCAGCCTGGTTCCTTCTTGTGAAATGTGGAAGCTGTCTCTTTTGTACAAGTCCTGCTTGTTCCAAAAATCATCCCAGCGCCTAACAAACTTCAAAAACATATCAAACTTAAACACTTACTCCCTACACCATCATCTTATCTATTTATTGAGACTTCTGATTTGTGCCTGTCTAGCTGGCCCTGCATGTGGAACAGGCAGCACTTCTGAGAAGGCTACCATGGAGGTTCTGGCTTTGAGTCTCCTGCCTAGCAGGCGAAATTTTTTCTTCAGAACTACACAACTACATTTCCCCCAGAATATTGGTGCCAACATATACCAAAACCACTAGATCCTCCCCAGCACTATCTACTAGCCTATCTTAGGGTCACCATCCCCCAGATGGGGGTGGGGGTTCCCTTGTTTTTAGGCCCCCAATCCACAGCCAGCTGGCCGCCAGGGGGAGCCCTGCCCCCAAAGAGCCCCATCACGCCTGACATGCTTGGCACAACGATGTTGCCCAGAGGTGACGTCATTGTACTGGGCACATAGTGCAGGGGATGCTCTAGCATTTGGGTTTTGTCCAAATGCTAGAGCGTCCCCTGCACGACGTGCCTGGCATAATGACATCACTTCCAGGTGATGCATTGTGGTACACATGCTTTGTGCATGCAACTGAAGATCCCGGGACCAGGCAGGAACACCCCTACCAACCACCAGGTAAGACCTACACAAAAAATGGAAACACAGCAAATACAGTTGTGCAAACTAATAACCAGAATAATCTGTCATGCTGTACAAATCACACTTGAGACTACTGTCTTCTTATACAGTGCTACTTACATCCTAAAATAATACACATAAATGGTTTTGCCACCATGCATAAATGACATCTGACCAGTCGAATGGTGACCTAATAGTCCTTGAAAGTACAAGTCTCTCTTCAGATTGATGCAGTCACTGGCTCATGGTGCAGAGAAGAGTTTCCAGAAGGAAGCACGCAATAGATGTTTCCAGAAGAAAGTATGCAGTAGATGGCATGAGCTCAAAACTAGCTGTAGCGCGAACTAAAGGAGTGGCGACAGCACACATAGGTTGCTTTGCTGTTTCTTAGGGCTTCATCAGACCTCTTTTCTTAGTGATGGCACTCAACCAAGCTCTGGCAAGATTCAAAATGACATGAAGTCTACAAGTAGCTCCAGGAGCTCCTTGCACCAAGCGCATACCCCCATGATATCTGTCCAGCTGGCAGATAGCCATACATGTCACACTCAGTACAATACACTGGATAGCCCCCCTGCTGGCATTCTACCTTCATAATTGCTTCATAATGTTGAAGCTCCCTGAACAACCAGTCTAGGCATCTCTAGCACCAAACATGAAAGTATCTCTGCCAATTTAGACAGCATGACCCCAGTGGACCTGGCAGCCAATAAACAAGGAGAATTTCCAGTCTGTCCCGAGAATCCAACATAAGGAACAGACAATGAATTCTGGCAATAGATTGCTTTGAGAGTCTGCAAAAGGGGGGGAAATTCATGAAGGATGATAGCTATATATCCCATCCCTGGTCTCCAGTACAGTATTGATGAAGGACCACATAATAAGATAAAAGAGACAAGGGGTGGATTATTTTAATTTAGTTGTGCTGGAATCCTAAAAATATTTTTCTGGGAGGAAGTTTAGGAAATATATGTGCTGTCTCTCCAGTCCTATTTTTCAGTAGCTCTGCTCAGGATTGCTCCCACTATGAATCAGCCTTGCAACTGTATTCTGGATTTAGACTGCCATCATCATGGGCTTGACCTTTTTTTAAAAAAAAAAAAAATTAACCCTCTGAGAATAGGAAAAAATTATCCCTTTGAAAATAGTTTAAAAAAAATGAAGAACAGCCAGCCCACTCCTGCATGGCAAACATAGTAGAACCTACAAAGATTTCACAGATATCCATTACCTCAGTGTCAAAGACAAAGGAAGGAAGAGTCCTCAAAAGATGGAGTAATCCTGAAATATCTTCCCAGTAAGTAACCAACCAGTGTGACCCTTAGGGTTGCCAGACCAAGCTTCTCATCCACAAGTGCTGGAAGTGATGGCAGTAGCTCTAGGAATCATTGGAAACTCTATGATATAAATTTCTGTAGCATATTGGTGCTCTGTACTGCAACTCAATGTTTTTTACCATTGAGTTGCAGTATAGAGCACCGATATGCTACAGAAAATTTATGCTCTAATTTGGGGCTCAGGAACCATTAAAAATTGCTACCCTGTCTGTTCTGTTTGGTGTCAGTTTGGTGTAGTGGTTAGGAGCGCAGACTCTAATTTGGGAGAACCGGGTTTGATTCCCCACTCCTCCACTTGCACCTGCTGATATGACCTTGGGTCAGTCACAAGCTCTGGCACAGCTGTTCTTGAAAGAGCAGTTTGTGTCAGAGTTCTCTCAGCCCCACCCACCTCACAGGGTGTCTGTTGTGGGGAGGGGAAGGGAAAGGAGTTTGTAAGCCACTCTGAGACTCCAAGTGAAGGGCGGGGTATAAATCCAATCTCTTCTTCTTCTTCTTAAATGTTGGTCCTAAATTGTGGAATACAGCTGATTGTTTCTAAATATTTGTCATGCACTCCCCATGCTACTGTGATTGTGCCTTGTCACACTGTTTTAGGGTAGGATTCTATATAACACTTTGGATTTCTTTGACATTCAGAACTTTGCCTTATTTTTTTGTAGTATGAAGGAGGGACTGCCTGAATAAAGAGGGTTTATGTAGAGTTACAGATGGCACACAGGTCACAAAAAATAATGATGATGGGAAGAGCTTACAGTAATATTTTTCATAGGAAAGACAAGGAATCTAATGGATGGATAATATCTTTAAAATAGCTCACATTTGTGGCAATGACAATGGGAAGAGCTAACAATAATATTTCACAAATTGGTAAGAAAAGGTATCTTGAAAGTGCTAACATTTGTGATGAGTGGCATGTTCATTTTGGAAGCATTTAAAGCTCAAATTTCCCCCAGACAAAAGTTCTGTCATTCTTGAAAAGTGCCTTGTAATGACATATAATGTGGGCAAAGTGGCATGCACATATACCCAAAGGAGAGCAGAAATGGCATTGTAAGAAGGCTTTTCTGTTGACACAAGATAACAGGGGGATGATAACTCTATTTTTGCTTGCTAATGCATCCTGCTCTAAAAGCCTTGCCTTGCTCTTGTCCCATCATTTAAACATCTTTATAAAATGCAACATTTGTTGTCCTTTTTAATAAAATTCATATTGTTTGGAACTGATACAAGATCTTATCTACCACGAGTAATTAAAAAGATACAGTTTGGAGTTACTGCTATTTCATAAGCAATAGAAAGCCCACCTTCACAACAGATAAAGCTGGAATGAAACTAACTTGGTGTCACGGCTCAGGTGGGCTGTCACCTGACGCTGCCACCACTCTGGATTTAGGTTCCCTTGAGAAGGTCCAGAGCACCCTCCCAAGACCTTCAGACCTCCCTTTTGGCCGAATAACAGGCGTGAGGACCAGGCAGAGTGAAACAAGGAAAAGGTTTATTTTATAGGAGGTCAAACAACAAGGTGCAGAATAATAACAGTAAGTGGGTGAAAAGAAAATAAATCAAATGCCCTAACACGTCTAAATATGTACTGTCCCTAGCTCACTATTCCAAGTGACGCTAGACTATTCACCCTTCCCTCAGGATGAGGGTTTCTTCCTGCAGCAGCTTTCCTTCTGGCTCTGCCCTCTGAAAGAAAGAACAGCTTCTGCTCTGGCACCAGCCCTTTTGTTCCCCAGCCCTCTTCTTCCCTATTGGTCAATTTTGGCTCCAAAACCTCTTAGGGGCTTCTGAGAGTTGTAGGCCCAGCCTCACCTACTGCTAGCCAGGCTCCCTGGGCCTAGTAGGCCTCTGGTGGCACAGCCGAAATCATGACTCTTGGTGATACAGTACGTATACATAGAAGGAACCAAGAGCCATCACGTACTAGAGCAATGGTCTTCAATCCATAGGAGCTGAAAGTGGGTCACAAGCTCCTATAGAACTGCCATTTCTCCACACTGTTTGGAAGGTTCTGCTGATAGTGGGCATGCATACAGGGCAAGGGTGCCATACCTTCTGTCTCTCTTTGCACAATGAGGGTAGCAACAGGATGATGAATTGGGATCAATAAGCAGTGAAGAGGGTGGATTCAGATGCGGATTCAGAGACTCTGCCTTTTCATCTTCTGGTCACTTGACTGTGAATTTTTGAGATATGCTTACAGCTCAGTAGGTCTCAGGCTGTTTTCTTATATGTAAACTGTGAACAATGTTTACTTTATTTGCAGACTGCTCTCTAACAAATTTCCTAAATTTGTTGTTATGTGATTTCTCACATCATGCACAATGCTCTATGTGAATAATTAACTGTACAAATCAGAGAGAGTGGATTTGGAGCCTGATTGCGGTTGAAATGCATGTCATGAATAGAGACATTAAAATTGTATGTAAAATTTTGAAACCATGGGGGAAATTTTCCTTTCCCCCCCAGATAAAAACAGAAATTTTGGGGGAAATTGAAATATATATATGATACTTACTTTCCTGTCAAACCTAAACTTTTCTTTTACTTGTTGTCCAACATAAAATGCATAATTTATAACTTAGCATATGAAATTGTACTATTTGGAATATTTACGGAATTAAAAATTTAAAATATCTTTACTTCCTACAAGAAAAACTGCAAGCATACCCAATACTTGAAAAACAGCTGCAAACTGCTGCAGCCTATACCACCACAGCATGTGTATCTTTGATTCTATTTTATTTTTCTTATAAAGACAAACATCACAATGACCAAACACACAAGTACATAACACAAATACATAAATGTGGGGGGTTCAGTTACATCATCAGTTTTGTTTTCCATGTTCCACCTTATGTTCTTAGAAAAATCTTTTGCATACTTTTAAATATCAGTTTTTATAATCTGTGAACGGTTATATGTCTGTATACTTTATCTATTGTATAATGCCACAGAGTCCACCCTCCAAAGCAGCCATTGTCTCCAGGGAGACAGATCTCTGCTGTCTTGAGTTAAGTTGTAACTCTGGGGGAGTGGTCCTTCAGGCCCCACTTAGAGGTTGGCAACCCTAGGCCTGGCAGCAGTTTAGGGTCACCAGGTCCCCCCCTGGCCACTGGCAGGGGATGATGGGTAAGGTTGCCACATCCAGGCTGGGAAACTCCTGGAGATTTGGGGGTGGACCCTGAGGAGGACAGGGACCTCAGTGAGGTACAATGCAACAGAGTCCACCCTCCAAAGCATCAATTTTCTCCATGGGAAGTTATCTCTGTAGTCTGGAGATGAGCAGTAATTCCAGGCATCCCCAGGTCTCACCTGGAGGCTGGCAGCCCTAGGCAGTGACTCTGGATGACTTGATACCACCTGATTTGCATAACTCAATTAGGCCCATCTGCTTGCTACTGTTCATCAGCAGCCACCCTATGAAAGCCAGTGTGATGTAACAGTTAGAGGTTCAGATTAGGGTCTGCGAGACCCAGGTTCAGATCCCCATCTTGTGGTGGAAGCTGACAGGGTGATTTTGGACCAGTCACATACTTTCAGCCTAGCCAACCTCACAGGGTTGTTGTGCAGATAAAAAGGAGGAGAGAATAATGTAAGCTGCTTTAGTTCCCACTGTGGAGAGAGACTGTAATTTTCCTAGGTAGAGGCTGTGGGGAAGGGGTGTGGAGATGGAAAGCTGAAGACAGAGAGGCAGATAAAGGTAGGTTGGCTGTTGGGTGAGCAGGAAATTGTGTTGCCAACTCCAGGTTGGGAAATTCCTGGACATTTGAGGGGTGGAGCCTGGGGAGGGTGGGATTTGAGGAGGGGAGAAACTATAGACCAGTATAATGCCATAGACTCCACCCTCCAAACCATACATGGAGGAGAGAGAGAAAGAAGGGGGGGGGGCATGAGTTATGCTAATGAGCTCCGGCAGCTCTTTTTCTACAACAAGACCCCTGATACTACTACTAGTATAGTAGTGGTTCACTTGTACTTGTAGTGTTGCTTGTACTTTTACTCATGGTGATGGTGTTTTTAAGCAGTTCAGTTAAAGTTTTCTGCTTCTCCCCCTCGCTTGGGCGGTCAACGTTCAGTGTCCATGCCTGGCATGGGCACTCTCAATCAGTTCTTGCTTCGGGGCAATCAAAGAACTCCCACCCACTTGCTGCCGCTTGTGGGGAGTCCCAATCAAGCCCCCTGCACTGTGCTCCTCTTCGGGGAGCTCAATAGAGTTTGGGAGTCCCCGAACTTTTCTAAAAAAAACCATTGATCCAGCTGGCACACAGGAGAGCTTCCCTGTGTCGACTGTTATTGCCGTGCCAGCACCCACACCCAGAGAGGCAGGAAATTAAAAGTTGAAGGTAGAAAATCAATTCTGTAGTAAACAAAAGAACAGATATGATTTGTACAGAAACACTCTCATAGAGCCACAATAGGACTGCCAGTCTGTTTGCATATTAAGCTAAACTTTGTAGCATTGCAAACACAACTCTTTAATGTTGTATTATCATTAAAGATATTAAATTTGCCAAAATTATTTAAATAAAAAGTATCTTGGATACTTTAAAATCTTGGATATGTCTTGGGTGTAGATCTGAGGTAAACTCTCTCAAACACCACCCCAGCCCTGATTGGCTTATTGCAACAGCTGACAGTTGGTTTGCTTGGTCTGTGTTGGCAACTGTAATGCACTGACTTCTCTTCCTCTTTGCTTGTGGTCATCTGGGTTGGTGAAAGCAGTGGCTAAACCAAACGTCAACCCTCCAGGCTAGTGAAGCTCTGCCTTCTTCCTCCATTACTGTCCTCCTCGTCTTCCTCTGCTGCCTTCCATAGCCCAATTAGTTATGGGAACTTTAAGCAGGAAGGGACAGCTGCTTCTGACAGTGGCAAGACCCAGGAAACAACAGCACAGCAGAGCACATTTGCAAGCCCCCATTTCAATTGTGTGGCATGGGCCTCCCTCTGACAATGCAGTAGTTAAACAAATGAGGAGTCGATTTTTTCAAGGAAGGTATGGGCTTCACATCTCTTTTACTGGGGCAGCCAACATTGCCAGAGCCAGT
The DNA here is from genome assembly GCF_001447785.1 of Gekko japonicus. Classification (NCBI taxonomy): domain Eukaryota; kingdom Metazoa; phylum Chordata; class Lepidosauria; order Squamata; family Gekkonidae; genus Gekko; species Gekko japonicus. The sequence goes on from NW_015175477.1 coordinate 79,926, forward strand.
TATTTTCCAGTCCATTGGCTACTCTAATCCCAGTACAAAAAACAGGATATTCACCAAAGTGTACAGCTAAAAAAAGTAATACTGCCTAGGGTTGTAGGGTCAAGGAGCACTCTTGCCCTCTTGTTTTTCTGACCCAAAAGCAAAAGCAGCAATGCTTGTTTCTTCTAATCAGTCAGCAATTCCACGACATAAGATATTGTTCATAGGCCCTAAAATAGAAAGATTATTTTGTTTTATTTCTGTGAGGACTTCTATAAGAACAAATTCTTACTTGTATGTAGGAATTAGTACGCTAACAAACAAGGTTCTTCTTTTTACATAGTACTATGTGCATTTACTAGTGAGTCTGCAAAGTTTGAAATAGTGCTCACAGTGCAACTCTTCCCTACTTTTAATATTTATTTTACTAGGAATTAAACCCCCTTTAATTTTTCTAATTTCACAATTTAAAATGTATTTTAAGTTTTTGTGCTGCTTTTGTGCCTGTGGACTCAGCTTCATCTGCCTAGACAACCAAGCACAGCTGGTGCTGATGACTTTTATCCAGCAGTTCCTAAATTAAGAACATAAGAGAAGCCAATGTTGTATCAGGCCAATGACCCATCTAGTCCAACACTCTGTCATACAGTGGCCAAAAATATCAGGTGCCATCAGGAGGTCCAGCAGTGGGGCCAGGACACTAGAAGCTCTCCCACTGTTGCCCCCCCCCAAGCACCAAGAATACAGAGCATCATTTGTCCCAGCCTGAGAGTTCTTATCTATAGCTTGTGGCTAATAGCCACTGATGGGCTTCTGCTCCATATGCTTATCTAATTCCCTCTTGAAGCGGTCCATGTTTGTAGCCATCACCACCTCTTGTGGCAGTGAATTCCATGTGTTAATCACTCTTTGGGTGAAGAAGTACTTCCTTTTATCTGTTCTAACCCAACTGCTCAGCAATTTCATGGAGTGCCCACGAGTTCTTGTATTGTGAGAAAGGGAGAAAAGTACTTCTTTCTCAACTTGCTCTATCCCATGCACAATCTTATAAACCTCAATCATGTCATCCCTCAGCCGTCATTTCTCCAAGCTAAAGAACCCCAAGCGTTTTAACCTTTCTTCATAAGGTATGCTAATGAGCCACTAGGCTATTAGCATAATAGCTCATTAGCATATGCCATATTTCCTGACATCACCGGAAGTGATGTCAGAAGGGGAAGCAAAAGGGGGGGAGGCATCTTCAAAAGCCTCTCCTTCACTTCCCCAGTCGACCTTTAAACCCCTTCTCACTAGAGTTGGGCTGCAGAAGGAGGAAAGAGGGAAGGAAAGAGAGAGAGAGTAGAGAGGAGGAAAGAAGGAAGGAAAGAGGGAAAGAAAGAGAAGGAAAGAGAAAGAAAGAAGGAAGGAAAGAGGGGATAAAAAGAGAAAAGGAAAGAGGGAAAGAAAGAAAGAAAGAAAGAAAGAGAAGGGAAGAAAGGAGGGAAAGA